>NW_021620574.1:1595427-1599676 GCF_004785775.1 Grammomys surdaster | reverse complement strand
AGGGGAGGGGAGGGGAGGGGAGAAGAGAAGAGAAGAGAAGAGAAGAGAAGAGAAGAGAAGAGAAGAGAAGAGAAGAGAAGAGAAGAGAAGAGAAGAGAAGAGAGGGTAGAAATGAGCTAACCCTTGGGAGGTGGAGGCAGGAAGATCAGGAGCTCAAGGACATCCTTAGCTACTTAATGAAGCCAGTCCGGGTTACAAGAGACCCCATTTCAAAAAAAGAAAAATACATGAGGTGGAGAGGGGAGAGAGAGAAGGCAGGAAAGAGAAGAGAGATGGAGCTAGGTTTGAGGGGAGCGGCACAGCTCACAGATTCCCTAGCAAACATTTTCCTGTTCCTTCATTCTGCTTGACTGGGCTGGCTCTCTCCAGGGAGGAAAGCTTCCCTTGGGAGATACACAATGATTTTATAGAACAGGAAGGTCAGACTGAGCCCTCGCCACTTTGGGCTCTTTACTCTCAACAGAGTTATGGTGGTGTTGGAAATAATTCTTTTCCACCACCAGTGAGAAACTGGAACACTGCTGCTTCGTGATGAAGGTAGGTAAGAATAAGTCAGAAATGCAGGCCATCTCTCAGGGCCTCTGCTAATCCTGCCTTGTCTGTGACAAAGGCAAGTGGGAAAATGACAACAGTATAGGCAGGACAAGGAGTAGCCCAGATCCTTCAGAAATCCCAGCAGAAAGGAAAGCATGGCCTGTATAGATGCTTGCTGTATGCAAGAACAATGCAGAATGTACAGTATAAGCATACATTTTTTTTTACAACCTACTTTTAATTAGGGTTCAACCTCTCCTCTAGCCCACCATCCAGCAGAGGCAGTAGAAGAGAAAACTTATTAGGCTATGGGGGAAGTGGACTTGTTCAGTAATAGTTCTTTGGTGGTGAGCTTGATCTTCATTGGCAGCAGTTCAGTCTTGTAGCAAACACCAAATATGACTCAACAGCTACAGTGCAGTCCTCTAGGCAGGCAGACACCAGACACGAACCAGCAGCTGTAGTTCAATCCTGAAAACCACAGGGCTCGCCAACCAGCTTGAGGTGAAGTCATGGAAGCACCAAGCTGCTGCAGGAACCTCACTAGCAGTTCTTGGGCGAGTTTCTCTCAATGGTGGTGTTACCACAAGTTGAGCTCAGCAACGCTATGTAAGGCGAACCAATACATGCGTGTCTTTAGCAAAGAACGGCAAGGCCAAGCAAACCAAACGAGTGCTCAGTGCTCATCCCCCACTGTCTGTGGGGTCACATTTACACTCCTTCATCGAGAGTCCTTTCACATGTTTGCTGTATCCAAACATCCTTTCACCTGTGTGCCCCAGCAAACCATCATTTGACATAACTGACTTTCTAAAGAATTTAGAAGTTTCCACTTGAAGACAGGAGGAGGTACCAGATGTGACCACAAGACCTGGTAGAGAACAGAAGATTGTAAGTATTGCTGTTATGTTTTGCTGTAAATATTTGTACAAAAGAATAGTCAGCCGGAGGGCTGGGGAGATGGCTCCGTGGCTAAGAGCACAGACTGCTCTTCCAGAGGTCCTGGGTTCAATTCCCAGCAACCACGTGGTGGCTCACAACCATGTGTAATGTGATCTGATGCCCTCTTCTGGTGTGTCTGAAGACAGCGACAGTGTACTCACATACATAAAACTAATTAATTAATTAATTAATTAATTAATTAAAAAAGAATAGCTAGCCAGGCATGATGGTGCATACCTTTGATCCCAACACTTGGGATAGAGAGGCAAGAGGATCTCTGTGAGTTGGTGGTTAGCCTGGTCTACATAGCAAGCTCCAGGCTAGCTCAGTCTACATGGAGACCCTTCAAATAAACAAGCAAAATGATACTGATGGTGTCACTAAAGTATAAGGGTTACAAATAGGAGTGCTTTGTCTGCATGCATATATGTCTAACACTTGCATGTATTGTGGAAGGGACCAGAAAGGGACATAGGATCCCTTGGAACTGAAGTTATGGATGGCTGTAAACTGGCATGTGGTAGCTAGGAACCCAGCCAGCATCCCCTGCAGGAGCCACACACGGCCACTAGCCATGGCATCAGGGCCTCAGTGACCTTTTGTTGTTTTGTTTCTTTGTTGAGACCGAGTACCTCGATGTAGCCCTGAAACTTCTTATATAGGCCAACCTGGTCCCGAACTCACAGAAATCCGCCTGCCTCTGCCTCTTGAGTCCTGAAGCTAAAGACTGGCACTACCACACACATCTTCAATGACTTCTCAAACCAAACTTATCAGGCCGGAGAGATGGCTCAGTGGTTGAGAGGGATCAGCTTAGTCTGCATCCATAGGTGACTCAGAACCATTGATAACTCCAGCTACAGGGGAGTGCTGTAGCTATACTCAGTGCTCTCTTCTGGCCTTTGAAGGCACCTGCAGATACCTATACGCACACACTATAAATCTTTTTTTTTAAATTTTTATGTTATTTATTTAATGCTCTATCTGGATGTACACCTGCATGCCACAAGAGGGCAGTAGATCACATTCTATGATGGTTGTGAGCCACCATGTGGTTACTGGGAGTTGAACTCAGGGCCTCTGGAAGTGCTCTTAACTGCTGAGCCATCTCTCAAGCCCACCACGTAAATCTTATTTTAAAGCCTACTGAACATATCAAGCCGTGCACCATGACAGTTTTAGAACATTTACAACATCCCACAGTGATTCTCCATGTACTTCTCCTCTCCCCTGATAGGGATGATTATCTTAGTTTACAGAATAACATACACAGCGTGCCCTCAACAGCAAGTACTTACTTCTTACAGTCTAGAGACCAAGAAGTCTAAGAATACAGTGTGGAGAGATCTGGAGTCTAGGAAGAACCCCTCTGTTCTTGGAAGGCTGTCTTTTGGTATATTCGAAGGCCCAAAGAGACAACACGTGCCTCTCTGTCTTCTTCTTCTTGAATTTATTTAGTTTTTAAAAAAATGTAGCCGGGCGGTGGTGGCGCACGCCTTTAATCCCAGTACTTTGGAGGCAGAGGCAGGGGGATTTCTGAGTTTGAGGAGGCTAGCCTGGTCTACAGAGTGAGTTCCAGGACAACCAGGGCTACACAGAGAAACCCTGTCTCAAAAAAACAAAAAAAATGTATAAGTGTTTTGTCTACATATATGTCTGTGCACCACAAACATGCCTGGTACCTGAGGCGGCCTGAAGAAGATGTCAGATGATTGTTGGCAGCCCTGTGGATGCTGAGGATTGAACCTGGGTACTCCAAAAAGCAGCCAGTGCTTGCCCTTAAGTACTGAGCTATCTCCCAGTCAGGTCTCTTTCTCTTCTAAGAACACTAATCCAATCCAGGGAGCTCACTTTCCTGTAGTCTATAATCCATCACTTCCCTAGGGCCTTACCTCTACTCTTTTTCAAGACAGGGTTTCTCTATGTAGCCCTGGCTGTCCTGGAACTCACTGTGTAGACCAGGCTGTCCTCAAACTCAGAGATCCTCCTGCCTCTGCCTCCCTAGTGCTGGGATTAAAGGCGTGTGTCACTACCACCCAGGTACTTGTTAGTAAAGGTTGGGGTGGCAACAGTTACCCACTCGCTGTCTTTGTAGTTTTGTTCTCCCAAATGTCTCATACACTTTTCCCAATAATACTGTCACCACCAGCAGGAAATACAGCTTAGTGATGTCATTAGGACAGCCCGAGGAGTCTCCGGGGAAGTGTGGGGACTTCTAACTCAGGTCCTCTTGGTTACGTGTACTATAGAAAAGAATTCCAGGATGAGTCAGACTGAAGCAAAGTTAGTTTACTGATGAAACAGAAGAACGAGATGCTTGGAAGACTGAAGAGTAGGCACGAAGAGAGGAGCAGAGCTGGCTGCCTGGATAGTCGCTTGCGGTGTGTGATTTGGGGCTTCGATGCTACCTATGGTGCGGGTGTTCCTACAAGGGAGAGCCTGCACTGGTGCACTTCTTTTTGTTATCCACAGAATTTTGCCCTTGAAAAGTAGGGTTTAAAAAAAATTTTTTTAAGGGGCTGGAGAGATGGCTCAGCGGTTAAGAGCACTGGCTGCTCTTCCAGAGGTCCTGAGTTCAATTCCCTGCAACCACATGATGACTCACAACCAACTGTAATGGGATCTGGCGCCCTCTTCTGGTTTCCAGGTGTACATGCAGATGGAGCACTCATTAAAAGAAGAGAGAGAGAGAGGGAGAGAGGGAGGGAGAGAGAGGGAGAGAGAGGGAGAGAGGGAGGGAGAGAGAGGGAGAGAGAGAGAGAGAGAGAGAGAG
>NW_021620574.1:1566081-1595327 GCF_004785775.1 Grammomys surdaster | reverse complement strand
GAGAGAGGGAGAGAGAGGGAGAGAGAGGGAGAGAGAGGGAGAGAGAGGGAGAGAGAGAGAGAGAGAGAGAGAGAGAGAGAGAGAGATTTAAGCTGGAAGTGATGAGTCATACATTTGCTCCCAGCACTGGGGGTGGGGGTGGGGGGGACGGAAGTGGATGGACTTCTATAAGTTTGAGGCCACCCTTGTCTATATAGTGAGTCTCTGGTCATCCAGGGCTACACAGTGAGACACTGTCTCCATTTTTTGGTAAGATTTATTTATGTGTATTTGCATTTTGCTTGTATGTATATATGTGGACCATGTGTCTACCAGGTGTCCACAGAGGTCAGACTAGGGAATCAAATCCCCTGGAAGAGGACTCACGGACAGTTGTGAGTGCCCATGTGGGTGCTGGGAACCAAACCCAGGTCTTCTGCAAGAGCAGCTAGTGCTCTTAACCTCTGAGCCAGCTCTCTATCTTCAAGGAGACAATTTTAAAAATATTTTGTGTGTATGTGTGTTTTTGTGCATGTTAACGCAGCACCCACCAAGGCCAGACAGAGGGATTTTTTTTTTTTTTTTTTTTTTTTTTTTTTTGGTTTTTCGAGACAGGGTTTCTCTGTGTAGCCCTGGCAGACAGAGGGATTTTGATCCCCTGAAGCTGGGGTTTACAGGTGGCTGTGATCTCGGACCAACAGGCTTGGCGGCAGCTCCTTTACCCAGTGAGCCATCTCACTATGTAAATATATGTGTGTCCGTGGTTTTGACTTGTTCTACGGAATCCAACGCTGATTTCTGACTTCTTAGGTACCAGGCATGGACCCGGTGCTCAGACATACACGCTGGCGAAACACGCATACACCAAGTAAAAAAGGAAAATAGGAAAACTATTTGAAGACTTTTTTTTTTCTTTAAAAGAGAGACTAGGGTTCTTAATGATAAAAGGGCCGCTGCGGTCCTCCAGCGTGCAGGGGGCGCTTTGAAATAGGGCTGCCTTCCAATGTCTCATCCCGCGGTCTTAGCGAAGGTCCTTGTTGCTAGGAGACAAGATGCGTCTTTCTGCTCTCCAGCCGAGTGTTGCCTGAGCACTCTTGGCGAATGACTGAGGTCTAAGGCCCCCGTTACTTTAGCTCCAGAAGATCCCTGTCTATGGGAACTTTTCCCTTCTAATTCCTCACAAGCGGGTCGTAGCAGCAGGCAGAGGCTCCGTGCCCAGACCCAGTCCGCAGCCCAGCCATGCCTAAAAAAGGAAAAAAGTTACCCCTGACGGACGAAGAGCAGCTGCTTATGTTTCAGCAGAAGTTGCTGGCTGACGAGGAGGCAGCCAAGAAGAAAGAGAGACTCCTCACTCAGTTCTTGAAGGTGATGCTTGCCTGTAGTGTGTCCTGCCCAGACCCACCGCCCATGCGCGGGCGCCGTTGCCTGGGGTAGCCTGGGATCGCCTGGGGTCATTGCGGCAGGCTCATTTTCATCCTTCCTTGTCCCTCTGAAGTCCTTGGTCCCCAAATACATGGGCTTCAGACAACGTTGGTTTCTGCCTAGAGCATTTTCTGTGAAGCATGGGGAGGGGAGAATTGGATTTGGCAATATCAACTGAGCCCCCGGAATTAGGACGGTGGGTGCTGTCAGGTGTCCAAATTCAGCTGTCTTGAATTCTGATGTTCGGTCTGGAGTGGGGTCGTTAGAAACCCTTCTCCTGGGGCTGGAGAGATGGCTCAGCGGTTAAGAGCACTGACTGCTCTTCCAGAGGTCATGAGTTCAAATCCCAGCAACCACATGGTGGCTCACAACCATCCACAATGAGATCTGATGCCCTCTTACAGGGTGTTTGAAGACAGCTACAGTGTACATACATGTAGTAAATAAATAAAAACAAAAAAAACAAAAACAAGAAACTCTTCTCCTCTGATGCTTCACCCTAGAGGGAACGCATCAGAAGCCACAAACAGGAGCCCCCAAGTGTTGGCGGCCAAGGGCTTTGTACTTGAGAATACACAGGGATTGGTATTTTTCAGAGTGGTATCAATCGCTCGGTGGTAGACCCTTCGCCTTGGCTGAAACACATGTGTTTACTCCTCACGCAGGACAAGTTGGCCAAAGAAGAACACAACAGCGCTCTTAACCTCAATAAGATTAACACGCAGTGGAGAACCGTCCTCAGGGAGGTGAAGACCAGAGAACTTCACAAGGACATTGAGATCCTCAGCCAAACCTTTGAACGGGTGGTGGACTGCAAGGACAGCGTCATTAAGGTACGCACTCTCTCCAGAGAGCACCAGGGGTGGCTCCCTGACCTTCCCCGGTAGAACGGACCTAGTGAATTATATATTATTTATTGTTGTTGCTACTGTTATTATTATTACTATTATTATTTTGAGACAAAAACATGTATTCCTATTATTATTATTATTTGGTTTTTCAAGACAAGGTTTCTCTGTATAGCTCAGGCTGTCCTGGAACTCACTCTGTAGACCAGGCTGGCCTCGAACTCAGAAATCCATCTGCCTCTGCTTCCCAAGTGCTGGGATTAAAGGCGTGCGCAACCACCGCCCGGCATAATTATTGCTATTATTATTATTATTTTATTATTTTGAGACAAAGTTATGCATTCCTATAATGACCTCAGACTCACATGTAAGGGAGGATAACCTTGAATTCCTCACCCTCCTACCCCAGCTTCCCAACTGCTGGCGTCGCAGGCTGTGGGCTACACACCTGGATCAACCTAACCATCCTTCAAGCCTTCACGAGGCACACTCTGTGACAAACATAGCCTATTGGTTCTAATCAGTGTCACTGAGACGAGAAAGGAAATTCCGAGCTGTAACTACCCTCCCCTTCCTTAGAGGAACGCTATCCTTGGTCATCTCTGCCCCAGATGAGCATCACAGAGCAGCCAGCATCATCAGCGGCTTGAACTCACACCCACTCCTTTATTTCGGCATCCAAAGGCTCAGGTCCAGAGAGAGAAACTGACCTATCCAGGGATGCCTGCTCTAGGCAGAGGCCCAGGACTATCCTGTGGATATTTTGGTTTTTTCTGAAGGGTCTCACTCTGTAACTCTGGCTGTCCTGAAACTTGTAGGTAGCCAAGGCTGGCCTCAAACTCACAGAGATCCACCTGCCTCTGTCTCCCAAGCGCTGAGATTAAAGGTGAGTGCCGAGACAACTGGCACGGTGTAGGTAGGTGCTTTGGCTCAGTCCACTACTTCGTTCAACCAGACTGGCCTCCTTGATTTAACATCAGTGGCTGTGGACAAGGTCGGGAAGCCCTCCCTCAGAGAGGTAAGAGTGATTCTGGATTTCCAAATTAATCAATCAGCCATGCTAATGATCTTTTGGAGGGAGACAGGAGACCGAAACAGACTTGTGTAGCCCAGGATGGCTGTAGATTAGCAATCTTCCCATTTCAACTTCCCAGATACTGGGATTATTGGCAGGTGCCATCAGCCTGGATCTGCTTATGCTCTTAAGAAGTTCCCAAATCACTCTCATCTTTTAAAAGATTTTCATGCATCCATTTCTTAAAACCTGTGTGGATGAGGCCTGGAGAGACGGCTCAGAGGTTGAGAGCATTGGCTGCTCTTCCAGAGGACCTGAGTTCAATTCCTTTGTTTGTTTGTTTGTTCGAGACAGGGTTTCTCTTTGTAGCCCTGGCTGTCCTGGAACTCACTTTGTAGACCAGGCTAGCCTCGAACTCTCGAACTCAGAAATCCACCTGCCTCTGCCTCCCAAGTGCTGGGATTAAAGGCGTGAGCCACCACCGCCCGGCCTGAGTTCAATTTCTGTCAACCACATGGTGGCTCACAACCAACTGTAATAAGATCTGGCGCCCTCTTCTGGCCTGCAGGCATACATGCAGGCAGGATGCTGCATAAAAAATAACTCTTGTGTATGCTTGTGTGTATGCCTCTGGAGGGCAGAGAGAGCCTTGTTGGAGTCCGTTCTTTCCTTCTACCTCCCTGGGTTTAACTGTCTCCTTGGCTCTGTATGCCTCCATCTCCCACTTTTAAATTTCTTGTGGTCTAAGCAGAAAGGAAGCAGGTGCAGGAGCCTTTGATTCACTCTAGACCCTGTACAGCCCGGCTTT
This sequence comes from Grammomys surdaster, assembly GCF_004785775.1. Taxonomy (NCBI): domain Eukaryota; kingdom Metazoa; phylum Chordata; class Mammalia; order Rodentia; family Muridae; genus Grammomys; species Grammomys surdaster. The sequence continues at coordinate 1,591,255 of NW_021620574.1, read as the reverse complement.
GGGATTGGTGACTTTGATGGCCACCATGCTGCCCTTTCCACGGCAGCTTTGAGATTCTGGGTGGAAGTATCAGTGAGGTCTGTCAGGCGAGGGTGGCACTTCCAGCTCCTTGATGCCGGGGACCAGAGATGTACAGAATGCCTGGGCGGCACGTGCTCGCTCTCCCGCCCAGTGCCGCGCGTCAGAATCTTCTCTACTGTAACCTAGATGCCTCTACATCCCTGTTTAGTTCTGGCACGTTGGTCAGACTTGTGCTGGAGGAAATCTTTGGCCCTCTTTTTGACTATCTCAGGCTTCACTAAAGATCTGAGTGGAACCACAATCCACGCAGGCTGCCGACTTGAAGGTGGCACCACGGAAGAGCAGGCTGCAGCCCCTTTTGTTTGTCTTTCTTTGTTTGTTTTGGGTGGGTTGTTTTTTTTTTTTGGTGTTTTGTTTGTGATAAGACCCTTGCTTGCTTGGAACTCGCTGTGTAGACCAGGCTATCCTCAAACTCAGAGAGATCCACCAACTTCTGTCTCCTGAATACTGGGATTAAAGACATGTGCCATTATACCCAGTTTGTCCCATTTTCAATCCTACCTTTTACAGACTACCTGTTCACCAACCCCTCTTGATCTTTTCTTCTCGAACAAAGCTTCACAGTGACTGTAAATATTCAATGTACATCTTTCCTTCTGCCTAAGCCCTGCAGGGGTGAGGATTCATAGGCCCCGGGGAAGCTTCACACAACTTTTTTTTTTCTTTTTTGAGACAGGGTTTCTCTGTGTAGTCCTGGCTGTCCTGAAACTTACTCTGCAGATCAGGCTGGCCTCGAACTCAGAAATCCGCCTGCCTCTGCCTCCCAGACGTGCTGGGATTAAAGATGTGTGCCACTATTGCCAGGTCAGCTTCTCATTACTAGTTAGAACTTAAGTAAGGCTGTTTTTTTTTTCCTTTTAAAAAAGTATTTACCTTTATTTAATGTGCATTGGTGTTTTGCCTGCATGTGCATCTGTGTGAAGGTGTCAGGTCCCTAGAACTGGAGTCACAGAGGGTTGTGAGCTGTCATGCAGTTCCTGGGAATCAAACCCAGGTCCTCTGGAAGAACAGTCAGTGTTCTTAACCTCTGAGCCATATCTCCAGCCCCAGCTTCCAGTGGTGGGGAGCAAACACAGAGCCTTGTACAAGCTAAACAGCACTCTATCACTAAGTCACACACCCAGCCCTGGGAGGTTTTAGACTTGGTGTGTATGTGTGTGTGTGTGTGTGCTGTACATGTACATGTGTTGTATTGCCTATGTAGGCCAGAGGTTGCTACCACATGTCTTTCTATCTTTTGGGTTGTTTTTAGAACATGATACACTTGGGCCGTCGAGACACCTCAGCCGTTAAGAGCAGTTATTGTAGAGGAACCAGGCTAGATCCCAGCATCCATCTGGTGTGCAACCACCTGTAACTCCAGGAGATCTGATGCCCTCTTCTGACCTCCAAGGGCAGGGCACACACATGGTACACATACATACATGTAGTCAACACTCATATACATAAAATAAAGTGAATCTAAAGTAGTCATTTAAAAAAAATATGGACTGGGCCTGGTGTCACATGCCTTCAGTCCCAGCAGAGGCTGAAAGATTTCAGAGTTTAAGGCCAACCTAGTCTTCGTAGCAAAACTCATGCTAGATAGAGTTACACAGCAGTGAGACCGTGTCAAACAAAACAAAACGAAAGGAAAGGAAACAAAACACTTCACAGATTTGCACGCTATCCTTGCTCAGGGTCATGCTGATCTTTGCTGTGTTGTTCCGGTTCTGGAACATGTACCCTTTCCTTGCTGAATCTAAAACTCATCAGTTGGGCTAGGCTGGATGGCCAGTGGCTTCAGTGATTCACCATGAATGAGTGGATGTGCATGGGGTTATGAGCCTACCAGGCCTGGGTCTTTATGTGGGTTTTGGGGCAGGTTCCAAATCCAGGGTCTGGGCATGAACTAGTCAGCTAAGGTGTTAGTCCACTTTTCTATTTCTCTTTGAGTCCAGACTGGCCTTGAATTCATGGCGCTATTCCTGCCTCAGCCTCCAACGTGTTATTATACTTGTGAGCCAGCCATGGTGGTGAACACCTTTAGTTCCAGTACTGGGGAACAGAGGTCTCTGAGTTCGAGGCTACCTGGACTAGAACATCCAGGACATCCAAGGCTACATAAAGAAACCCTGTCTCAAACAAACAAACAACAATTGTACTTATGAACCACCACGCTCAGCTATCTTATAACAGCAGCAACAACAAAAAAAAACCCCACAAAATTTGAACTTTGAGTGAGCACACAGATGACTTGAGTGTGCGTGCACATAGGTGACTTCTGTGAGTGGGTGTACATGTGCTACAGAGCATGTGTGGAGGTCAGAGAACAACTCTGTGGAGCCAGCTCCCTCCTACCTTTAATGTGGGATTGAACCCAAGTCTCTGAATTTGTACAGCAAGCTTTTCCATCTACGGAACCATCTTGCCTTATCCTGTGCTTCTCAGACTTTCTGGAAGTCAGCAAATAAGAATCAGAACCTTTGAGTTTTGCTTTGAGTAGGGTCTCTCAGTGTAGCCCTGACAACCCTGGAGCTCACTACATGAACCAGGCTGAGCCAAACTCACAGAGATCTTCCTGCCTCTGCCCCAAGTGCTGAGATTAAATTCACAGAGATCCTCCTGCCTCTGCTCCCTGAGTGCTGCAAATTCACAGAGATCCTCCTGCCTGTCCCCTGAGTGCTACAAAGTCACACACATCCTCCTGCCTCAGCTCCCTGAGTGCTAGGATCAAAGGGCTACATTGCTATGCCAGGCAGATGCTTGGTTTCTATCCTTGCAGGTGCTCAAACTTTCTGGGTTTTGTTTTGTTCTGTTTTTAAATTCCCCGAGTGTTTTTTTCCCCTAGTGAAAATGTCCCAGTTACCTTTTGATAATAATAAACCACCCTGAGTTAGTAGCTTACAACAGTTTCATCATTACGTTTTGCGGTTCTGTCGGGGGACTGAGCTGTGTAGCTCGGCATGCTAGGGACCTAGCCAAGGGCTCAGAGCAGACTAGACAAACAGACAACCACTCAACCACTGGACTCCATCCTGATGTGGAACTGTTCCCACCAAGGCAGCCTCATTAAGTCTCTGGAAGTTCCTGAAACAGAAGATTCACAAGGCCCCTCTCTAAGGTTATGTAAACAGAAACTACTAGGGCAAAGGACCCTCAGGCCAGCTGAACTGCCAAGCTGCACAGCTCTGGGATAAGGCTCTTGTCAGCCATTCCCCCCTCACCCCTCATGCTCCTGTGAGTGATACCAATATACTAAAGGAGTCACCAAGGTGGACTTTGGTGGAGTCTCTCTCCTATGGTGTAAGTAGATGTTTGTTCCTCTTTCTCCAGAAAAGCTACATAAAACACATCCTTGGACCCATGAAAGACAAAGGCAATTGTCTTTCACAAGCAAGAATGGTGTCAGTCCGCCCATTGTCACTACACTCACCTCAGCCTGACTGGCCTGGCGTAGGTTCAGCTGTCAGCCAGAAGAGCTGTTGACTAGAATTCATATGGCCTCACCATGTGCTTTGGCTTTCTCTCCGCTTGCTGGCTCCTTTCCTGGAGGAAGCGTTTCCAAGAACGGGCATTGCAAGAGGCAGGAAGCAGAAGCAGGCAGCCCAGATTCAGGGCTGTGTTGGAAGTGCCACAGCGCCAAGTACCTCTTCACCTCTTCTGTTGAGTCCCACAGTCACAAGGCTGCTCAAATTCAAGAGAAGAGAACACATTCTTCCTGCCCAGTCCTTCCTGCCTTCCCTTCTCCCTTTCCCTTCTTTCTCTCGAGATGAGTCTCACTGGTTTCAAACTAATGAGCTTTTAAAAAATATTTTATTCTTTTTAAAGTGTGTGTGTGTGTGTGTGTGTGTGTGTGTGTGTCTGTGTGTGTGTGTGTGTATAGTGCAAATGACCACAGAAGCCAGAAGAGGGCATCAGGTCCCTTGGAGCTAGAGTTGGAGGTAGCTGTGAGACACCAGACTTCAGTGCTGGGAACCGAACTCAGGTCTTTGTGAAAAGGAGCAAGTGCTCTTACCTCTAAGCCATCTCTCCAGCTTCCAAACTCGTGATCCTCCTGCCTCCCAAATGCTGGGATAGTAGGTATCTGTCACCATATCCAAATGCAGCTCCACCTTTGTGGAGGAACAACAAAGTCACACTGCAGAAGACTGCAGGACGGGAGCATCCACTCATCTTCTCAGTACAGTATGCGGCAGGAAGCCACCTCCTCTTGGCCTCTGAATCACCCTGACATGGCTTGATTGGTCTCTGAGAGTTTCTTTGCTTTTCCTTTTGTGTTGGAGGACCAGGGCTCAAGCTCAGGCCCTCGTGTATGCTAGGCAAACATTCTACCTTTGCGCTACATCCCTAACTCTGTAAAATAATTTTTGTCGGGTGTGGTGACACACATGTTTGATCTTAGCACTAGGGAGGCAGACGCAGGTGGATCTCTGTGAGTTGAAGGCCAGCCTGGCTTACAGAGTGAGACAGTGTCTCAATATAGATATGCATATATATTATATGTACATACATCACACACACACACAAACGTCTTGTTATCAAACAGGCTTCAAACTCATTATATAGCCCAGGGAATCTCCAATGCCCCTGCCTCAGTGCCCGGGTATCACGGATATGCAGCGCCATGGCCACTTTGCTGATTTGCATAAGAAGATAAAGTGGGCCCATATCATTTTCTGCCCTGAGACATCCACTTCTCCAAGGATCCCGGGCAATCCTTAATGGCAGCTCCATCCGTGTGAATGTTTGAGACCCACGAGACGTTGCCCGCTTCACACTCCTTTAGAAAAAAAATTTATTTTTCATTTTATCTGTGTGAGTGTCTGGACGCATGTTAGATGCACCATATGTATGCAAAGGCCATGAAAAGGGCACTGGATCCCCTGGAACCGAAGTTGCAGATAGGTGAGAGCTGCTATGTGGGTGCTGGGAATGAAAACCTTTGGAAGAGCAGCCGGTGCTCTTACCTGCTGAGCCATCTCTGCAGCCTTCTTTTTCTCTTCCTCCTCCTCCTCTTCTTCCTTTTTTTTTTTTTTTAAATAAAAACAGGTCTTATGATCTATCCCTGGCTGGCCTAGAACTCTCAATTTGTCCAAACTAAGCTTGAACTCACCGGTATCCGCCTGCCTCTGCCTCCCAAGTGCTGGGATTAAAGGCGTGCGCCACCACCGCCCGGCTGCTTGTAGCTCTTATTCCAGGAAATCTGAGGGCCTTTGGCTTCCTGAAGCACATGAAGTACACTTAACATAAACGTAGAAAGACATGCATACATACACACAAGCACTAAACAAATCTTAATTTTTAAAGACTGAATGGGAGAGCCGGCATTCCTAAAACCATTAGGAAATAAGAGGAAAATGGCAGATACCTAAATCCATGTGTGTGTCTATGCACGGGTGCACCGAAAGTTGATACCAAGTGTCTTCCTCACTTGCTGTCCACCTTAGACTTTAAGACAGAAGCTCACTCACCAAATTGGGTAGACTGGCTGGTCGATCAGCCAGACCTAGTGCCCTCTTCTCTCTACTCCCCAAACCTGAGATTACAGGTGTGCCACCACCCACTTCTGTGGGTGCTGAAGACCCGGCTGCTCCGTCTCCCCAGCCTCTGGAATCCATGTTTATCTTCTCAGGGATGTCACGTGGCCAGCATGGTAATTCTCTTCCTCCTGCCCAGTCTTTGGCTAGGGACTTGACAGAAGCTGAGGAGCAATATGCCCACGCTCTGCGCAGCCACTTGCACAATGTTGACCACCTCTTGACCCTGCAACGACGCCGGCTCGGCCTCCTGGAGGAAAATTACAACATGGAGCTGGAGGTCCTAACCAAAGAGTTCGAGACAGAAAGGTATGGGGCCAGAGAGCCAAGAGGCTGGATCCAGGGGCGTTCCCAGAGTCCGTGCCTGTAGCCAGATACCCAGTACCGTAGAGCGTCTTTCCTGAACCACAATATCTATGCACACAGAGTCCTGAGATCCTTGTAAATGAATCTGGGTTCAGTCTTACAGCCTTAGCTTATGTTTGCCCCTGCCGGGTTCTTGGCTGTACCTCCTTACCTCCAACTCAGAATTCTAACCATCTAGCAGTAGACAGGGATGGGAGAGTGACTTACTGCAAACGTATTAAGGTTTTTGGTTTTGTACCATAGGAAGGCATTACCTATTCAAAAATCAAAATATTCTTATTCATTCTTTTTTATTTTTTTAATTTTTTTTATTATTATTATTATTGGTTTTTCGAGACAGGGTTTCCCTGTATAGCCCTGGCTGTCCTGGAACTCACTCTGTAGACCAGGCTGGCCTCGAACTCAGAAATCCGCCTGCCTCTGCCTCCCAAGTGCTGGGATTAAAGGCATGCGCCACCACCGCCCGGCCCACTTATTCATTCTTAATGTGGAAAAAAAAACTAGGCGTGTGTGTGCGCACACACACACACACACACACACACACACCAAACCTTTCCCTTCCTCCTAGCCAGAGCCTAAAAGTTTGTACCATTCAATTTCATTTTGTTATTTGTGGTGGTGGTTTGGGGTTTTTTGTTTGTTTGGGGTTTTTTGTTGCTGTTTTCGAGACAGGGTTTCTCTACGTAATAGTCCTGGTTGTCCTGGTCTCAATTTATAGACAAACTCACAGAAATCCACCTGCCTCTGCCTCGTAGATGCTGGGAGTGCTTCACCATACCTGGTTCGTTCATAGTTATGCTCATTTCTGTGTCATTTTTGGTCCATGTGCTATATACCCATGTGTTCCCTATAGGAAATCAATCATTGACCATCATGAGAAGGAAATTCACTACCTACAGGATGTCTTCATGGCCATGGAGCAGAACTATATAGATTCCGAGTACGAAAGCAAGCTAGAGTTCCAGAGCATGTGGGATGACCTAAAAAACAAGGTACAGGAGGAGCTGGGGGATGGGAACCGGAGAGACACAGGAAAACTGCACAAGGCAACCGGAGCTAGCGAGAGCCCTAGAGCCAACAGCCAATAAAAGTCCGCTGCCACCGAGGCGCCCCAGTGCTTGTGATCTTGTGAAAATTGCTTGGGAGGCAAGACTGTCCTAAACTGTTATGAGAATTTATTCTTCTCTCTAGGATACATCCTGAGCACACTGTCCCCTCCCTCCCCTTCTCCCAGCTCCCCACCACCTCCCTCCCTCTCCCCCAGATCCTTCCCTTCAGAAAAGAGCAGGCTTCCCAGGGATATCCACCTAACACGGCATAGCAAGATATGATAGGACTACTCACAAACCTTCATATCAAGGCTGGTGAGGAAACCCAGTTAGGAGGAAAAGGGTCCCAAGAGCAGGCAAAAGAGTCAGAGGCACCGACACTCCCACTGTCAGGAGTTCCATGAGACCCACAGAGCTAACAGTGCATCTTAAGTCTATTTCTTTTTCTTTTTCAAGATTTATTTATTTTATGTATGTGAGTACACTGTCATTGTCCTCAGACATACCAGAAGAGGGCATTGGATCCTATTACAGATGGTTGTAAGCCACCATGTGGTTGCTGGGAATTGAACTCAGGACCTCTGGAAGACCAGTCAGTGCTCTTAACCACTGAGCCATCTCTAAGCCAGCACTTTAAGTCTAAAACAAGACAAAACAGAGAAGAGATCACCTGGTTTTACCCTTATGGGTAGTAGATGAAGAAACAAAGGCCCAAAGTAGCCAATGACTGGCTGAGTTCCACTGCTGGTCTGGGATCTGTCCAGTATAGTCTAGGTCTGTAGAATCTTGGTCCAGTAATTCTATCACAGACTGTGCCAACCTACATGCAGAAGTTTGGGTATCAAGTTCTTGTTTTACTTAAATCAATCACTTAACTTATTTTCTTTGAGACAGCATCTTGCTTTGCTCAGGCTGACCTTGAACTCACTATATAGTAGAGAATGACCTGGAACTACTTTTTTGTTTTTACCTTAAACTTGTGGTCCTCCTGCCTCCACCTCCCCAGTGTGGTAACAGGCCTGCACCATCATACCCAACCTTACTCAGGGCTAAGCAAGCGCTCTGCCTGTTAGGCTCCATCCACAGCCTTTACGTTAGCCCCCGTGTTTTACTCTACAATTTGAATGATTTCACACGTGTAAAAAACGGAGGCCTTCACGTGAAAATCCAAACTATCGGTTTCCCTTTAAAGAGTTTAGAGATCTGAGCCGGGTGGTGGCAGGTGTGCCCTTTAATCCCAGGACTCAGGAGGCAGAGCCAGGTGGATCTCTGTGTCGGAGGCCACTTGGTCTACAGAGTGAGTTCCAGGACAGCCAGGGCTACAGAGAAACCCTGTCTTGGAAAATCAAAAAGGAGAAAAAAAAAAAGTTAAGAGACCTATTACATTGGGCCTCATTCTGTCTCACAGACCTGGGCCCACCCAACTGCCGTGCTCTCTAGTCCAGGGCACCATAGACTAACCACGTTCCCAATGTAACTCATTAAACAACTCCAGATAGTTCCTAAGGGTATGGCTACTTGCAGGCGTGGACGGGCACGAGTAGAGTAACTAAACATTTGGTACTTGGGATACACCTCCTAGAATTTAGAAGAGAAGCACTTTCTTCGCCTACAACTGGAGAACATAGTGGAAGACCTCTGGAGGAGGTTCCAGGATGCACTCAAGAATTACACCGATGCCACGGAGGACCGGAAGATTGCCTTCGAGGCCCTGAAGGTGAAGGATGAGAAAAGCTCCAAAGAGATTGAGGTTCAGATGAAGAAGATCCAGAGGCTGCAGGTCAGTGCGCGCGCATGGGAGACGCCACCGTTTCCGCTGCTGCCTTTGTCCATCCTTCCCAGATGCTTCTGGGGCTCTCACTGTGCTCCCAGGCCCGTCGGTCTCCCCTTTGACCTATCTCCCTCTGTCAATTGCTTCTCCTGTCCCTCTAGGAGGCCATAAGTGCCCTGAAAGGGAAGATCGTGGCCCACAGCCGAGAAAGTGAATGGCAGAATCAGTGTATCCGGAACGACAAGGAGCTGGTCCACGTGCAGCTCCGAAAACTTAAGGTCCAGAGGACCCAGGCTCGGACCGTATCTCAGGAGAACTTGGTCAAACTCACCCTGGAAAGTAATGCCACCCTCAAGGCCCTGAAAAAGGCCGTGGAGAAGGTAAAGGACAGAGAGAGGGTAGTCGGGACAAAACCGAGAAACTTGGCTGGAAGCAGACAGGATTCTGGGAGACACGGGGGCGGGGCCTCCCTGCTTCCCCCCTCATAAAGCGAGTACTTGTATTTTCTGTTTTACACCATCCTCTCTTTTAAATGAAGGAATGGGGATTTTCGGCTTCCCGAGTCCCCCCTCTGCTTTGCAGAGCGTCTTTTTCTCCATGTCTCCTGCATGAGTGTGGTTTCCTCGTCCCTTCCACAAACACTATCTATCATCTGCTTGCCATCTCTGTCTCCTGCGCTTGCGATTTCTCTGCTGCTGCCCGTTGCACTTCAGATCTTCCCCGCCTTTTCATTCTTTAATTGGCAGAGGAAACGAACTCAACCCAGACCCCCGGGCTGTATTATTTCTAGACCGTACCATTCTGGGGGTTTGTATCCTTCTGGGACCTTATCCTGGGATTTCTTTTGAGAACTACTGACTCACCAAGATGCTACTTGTCACTCGTGTGACAAGCTCCAGAGATAGGTGCTATCGACAAACGGCTGTCGTAAGCCCTGGACCACTACCACTGGTTAGGGTTTTCTTGTGGCCCCTTAGGTAGACCTGCTCTGAGGCACTTCGGCTGCTGTCGCCCCTTTGCCAGATGAAAGCAGCTAGGAGCAACAGTCACCACCCCCCAAGCCCTCTAAGAGCTAGGGACAGGAGGTGGGGATGACAGACCGGGAGTTAGACAGGCTCCCTGGTAAGACAGACAGATAGGAAGAGAAGGAGCCATGCTAGATAATAAAGATGGCCAACTTCCAAGATGTCTGCTTCTCCCTCAGCCTCCTGACCCTGGCAGCTTTGGTCTCCCACCAGCAGGCCCCTGCTGATAAACTGGCTCAACAAATTCAAAACCTGACCAGGACTTGTCTAGAACAATTGAGGACAAAATCGACCATTCTGTCGGACTTCAAATTGGTCAACCCTAAAGTAGGGGAGGGGAGATCTTCAGAACTTTAACCCCATCCCGCCCGGGGTCTTTTCTTTTTTCTCAAGAAAAGACCAGACACTCGGCTTCCCGAGTCCTCCTCTGCTGTGCAGAGAGCCTCTTCCTCTGTGTGTCTATTGCAGTTCTCCCCAGGCCCAGTTAACGCCTTTCTTAACTGAAAAAAAAAAAAAAAGGAGTAACAATGAGTTGTTTGCAGTAAGAATATGAAATGCCAGGCCAATGCTTGGCACACGGCAAGCACCGCATCGAATGTGTTTCCTATGGATCAGCTTTCCTGGGCTGGAGCTGGAAAACTGTTCTCCCTAAACCACCTCTTCATAACTCCCCACAGGGCGAGAAGATCCTTAAGCTTGCTGAAATATGTAGGAAATTTGAAACAGAGGAAGAAAAAGTCCTGCCTTTCTATTCTTCAGTACTGACTCCCGAGGAGCAGGAGGAGGCCGAGACCCAGAACCCGGAAGACCTTACGGAGGACCTCGCCAAGGTAAAGAGAGGGAGGGCGTGAGCCGGGCGGCACCGGCTAACGGGTGAGCAGCGGGGCGGCGCCGGCTAACGGGTACCCTAACACACCTGTCTCCTCTGACCCCACTCTCAGCTCATGATGGACTATGCAGGCATGGAGAACTTCTGGAAGAGGTACAACAAGGTGAAGCTGGAGGTCCTGAGTCTCCAGCACAGGCGGATGCAGCTGCTGGAGATCAGCAGCAAACTGCGGGAGATGCTCAAGCAGTACTTGGACGGCATCTCGGTGAGCGACGAGGTGCTGAGCCGCCTCAACCCGCTCTTCATAGTAAACCACAGAAGCAACCTGCCCCAGCTGCTCCCAGCCGCAGCCCAGCCCGGCGGAGACAGAAGACTTCCACCCACTTACAACGTCATCGAAGCGGCCCACATTGTCTCCCATATTCTGTGACCAGAGGAGGAGGAGGCTTCTTTCCGGACCCCAGAGACTTTTTTCTTTTTTGAATCCCGACTGCTTTGCTCTCTCCCACACAGATGGACAGACACTCCAGCTGTATTCGTTAATCACTACCACTACCCCATGCAGTGTGACGGATTACTTATTCTTTTTTTTTTTAAGAGAGAAATAAATAAAAGTAAGAGAGAAAAACTTCCCTGTAGTTTGGAAGTTCCTTAAAAGAATACAAGGTCAGTGGGTGGTGTGAGCAACAGAACACATCTTTGATCCCAGCAATGGAGAGAGGCAGAGGCAGGTGGATCTCTGTGAGTTCGAGGCCAGCCAGGTCTAAGCAATGAGTTCCAGGACAGTCAGGGCTACACAGAGAGACCCTGTCTCAAACAACAACAACAAAACCAAACCAACCAACCAGGGTCTTGTGCAGGCCTCAGCCTCCCTGTGTAGCCTGAGCTTCAGACAATCAGCCTCCTCTGGGATCCCAGGTGTGGAGCACATCTGTTTTATTGGTGCTGTGGATTATCTCAGGGTTTTCTTCATCCTAATAAGCATCCTACCAACTGGGCCCTATCCTCAGCCTTGTGAGATCTTTATTGTCTTTGCTGTGTTTACTTTAAGGACATGAGGAGCATGGTCCCAGGGAGAGAACTCCTGGGCGCCCCCTGGGAGGCGGAAATATAACTTCCTCTACAGCATTGCGGTACCTGCCGGTCTTACAGACTGGCTCAAGACCAGTTCCTCAGGGTAAATTAGGACAGCTAAGAGCCAGCAAGAGGAAGGCGCCCCCAAGCCTCCCGCCACTCCACCACACACAAGCTCAGGCTCCATAATGTTCTCTTTTTCTACCCATGAAAGCGGCCTCAGAGGATTGGGTTAGCAGGGTGTGGCGTCACCTATCTGAGGTCGTAGCACTTGGGAGGCAGGAGGCTCGTGAGACTGAGGACAAATGCAAGACCCCAACTTAGAAGAAAAGTGGGGAGCAGAGAAGCTCACCAGGGAAAGCACAAGTCTGATGACCCCAGCTCAACCCCTGGAACCCCACCCGCAGCAGGGAGGAGAGAACCAGCTTCATAGCGTTGTCTGATCTCCATATTCAAGGCTGCGCACACGACAGTAATAAGTCAGAGACAAAGAAAGGGGGCGGGGCGGCAGTATCGAGTGAAGAGTACGACGTCTTGTTAAAAAACACTATTTATTTCTTCTTACTCTTGTTACGCTTCTCTTCTTTCAGCTTCTTTTTGGAGACTTTCGGTCGGCTGGCCTTTGTGTACAGGTGATACCCAATCAGACCCAGGAGCGCTGGCACTATAGCTATGCCCACCAGAGGCAACATGCCCTTCAGCAGCTTTTGCCAGTAGTTGGCTCGAATCAGTGCGACCAGCTCCACGTCATACTGTACCACCGCATCGGCTGGGGAGGCAGAGGGCAGGGAGGGTTAGGATATGCGCCCCTGCATGAGCTGGGGAGGCGGTGGAGTGGGATGTGTGTCCGAATCACTGTGATTTATCCAGAGCTCTGACTTGGGATTGAAACACAAGACAGCCATGATGCTGGCAGTTTGAAATGTGGGGTTGGGTTCCCTCCAAAAAGGCAGAAGAGGGCAGGAGCAGGTTGAGCATACTCATGCTGACCTTAACTCCAACTAAGCTGGGGACCGGTGACAGATCTTTGACAGCACAAGAAATCTGTGGATGGGAAACATTCAGCTCTCCCCACGTTTATAAAGTGAGCATTTGTTTTTAAACATCTCTCTAAAGATTTATTTTTATTCTATGTATATGGCTGTTGTATATCTGTGCCAACACACATGCCTGCTCTCCTTGGAGTAAGGAGAGGGTGTTGGATCCCCCTGGAGCTGGAGTTACAGACGATGGTGAGCCACCATGAGGCTATTGGGACTCGAACCTGTGTCTTTAAGAGCAGCCAGTACGCTTAACTGCTCAGCCATCTGTCTAGCCCCACAAGTGCACATCTATATGTGTGTGAGTCCTCTATACCAAACGCACCCCAGTTCCAAACAGCCACGTGGACAGAATTCGTGTAGGGCTAAAATTAACTGGAATAGAAAGCAGTCATCCTTAAAAATTCCACCAACCAATGAGCACAAGCAACACGGTTCTTGGCAGATTTTGGAATAAGGGCTGGAGAAGAGGAAAGGTATACATGAGGGAGCTGGGGCAGGAGGTCGGAAGTGGAGTAGCAGCAGTGGGGAGGACAGGGCTCTGCTGAGAGTTTCTTGTTCTGTTTTACTTTTGAGACAGGGTCTCAAGAGTCAGTGGCCCCAACTGTCCTGAGACTCACTATGTAGACCAGGCTGGCCTCGAACTCACAGAGATGGGCCTGCCTCTGCCTTCCAAGTGCACCACCACTCCTGACTTGTTTAGAGAGACTCTGCTTGGTCCTCCCTACTCTCCTCCTGGACTCCCTACAGGCCTTGCTAGTATAAGAATCATGTGTGAGGGAGAAGTCTAGGAATCGAGGTCAAGTAGTCAGGGTGTCACCTTGCCGGCTATACTTTGGTGCTTTGGGATAAGTAGTGTAGGCAGCAGGACACACGTGGCTCACATAGGTGCCAGAAAGTCACCAGCTGTCTAGAGCCAGGCCAGGCGGCCTCCACAGGTGGTTTATAGTCTCTGCCAGAGAAAGAGCGGCCTTGAAGGAGCAGCCCCAGCTCAATTCTCTCCTCAGATCTGATCTGGACTTTTTCAAGCTCGAGACAGAGCAGAGTTTCTTGGGACTCTGTGTGACGGGCAGAAGGGCCTGGTCAGATTACCTGGGATAGATGGCGGGTACCCTCGCTTTCCATAAGCCAAGTGAGAAGGAATGACTGCTCTTCGCTTCTCTCTGAGGGAAGGGATGAGAATTGCAGTCAGGAGGGAGGTGAGCTGGCAGCCTTGGCCCATTCAAAGCACCACCAGAAGCACCTTACCCCTCACCTCAGATATTGACACCAAAACATGAATTTCTCCACCTGATAGGTTGGCCAGCAAAGTTACCAATCTCCCTACAACACCAAAGTTCCCCTAATGAAACTGACGGCCAGAAGGATACCCTCGGCTTTGGATGCCCTCGGGGGTTCCATTAACCTGCACCTTTCCAGTATGGAGTCAGGGACCCTTTATTCTACAAGGTCCTGCCTACTGGAGGTGGGATGGTAGAGAAATCTTCTACCCAGGCACAGGGGCAGCCAGACCTCAGCTTCCAGATACTCACCCCACACACATGTCCAGAAGGCTCTGCTCCAGACCTTAAGGAAGAAGACATAACTGAACTAGAAGCTACATCTATTCCCCACAGTACCCAAGAGGAAAACCGAAGGATCCGTCGACCTTCATCAAATGAGCTTAGCACCACTTCTCAAAACTCTGCCCCAGTGATGTGGGACCAGAAGAGTACTAGAAGTGGCATTTGAACACGAGGTAGCTGAAGAGTCTTAGGGTTCTTATCATTCTAGCCGGCTGTTCCAGACTAACGTAGCCGGTCAAGAGGCTAAGCAAGGGCTTAGGTTCGGAAGAGGGCAGAGGCACGGGCCACATACCTGGAATCACCTGTTTTTGGCCAAGTTCTATAACCAGAGGGTCTCTGGTCAGAGAAGTGTCAATAATGCGTCCATCTACCAAGCTGCCCTGAAGACAAAAAGCAAGATCTAGCCCTACCATTCCTCCCAAGAGACGGGTCACACACAACCGGGAACCCCCCGGATGGAAGCAACCCCTTTAACAAACTTGCGTCCTGTCCCCAGCTCCTCCTACCCCCAACCCCCAAACCCATGGGCAAAAAGGATCAGGAAGCCCCACGGGCCTGGCGCTTCTTGGAGATCTCCCTATCCTTCTTTTCTCAGTGCTGGAGAGGAACCAGCGGAAACCAGGGAGGAGAAAGAAGCAGGCGAGAGGACGCCCCCACGTGCTAGGCGACCCTAGGACTTAGGTTCTCTAGCACAGCCTGCCACGTGTCCAAGCCAAAGCTGACGTGTTTCAGCAGGGCGCCGCCCCTCCCAGGCCACGCCCCGGCCCCCCAAGCCCCTCACCGTGTAGTGTATGTGGAGCGTGTCTCCAATGGCAGCGGATTCCTTGCACGATTCAGGGGGCTGCACCTATGATCAGACTACAGGGGTCAACGCTGCTCCTCCTAAGATCCTGTTACCTTCTGGAGACCCAGCACCTTCTCCCCCAGCTCAGTTCCCGCACTTCCTTTCTTCTTCGCTCACGGGTTCATTTAGAGACCCAGGCTCCCCCGCCATCCCTGGCCTTAAAGGGTAGCGGCGGGGCAGAGGGTGGGGGGGGGGGAATGGAACCACCGTCTCCTCACCAGGGTCTCCACTTGGAGGGTCCGGACAGGACTTTCGGTTTCTTGCCCAGCCTCAGCCCGGCACACCGCCCCACTGATCAGCAGCAGCAGCAACAGCCGGAGCGGCAGGAGCAAAGGGCGCAGGGTCATGATTGGACCGGGTCAGAGCACCGGGGTACCAGGGCAGGCTGTTCGGGTGCACGCGACCAGGACGGGTTCCCTCACTCCAGGCCAGACTGGTATGGGCGGGTTACAAGGAGTTAGCTCCTCCTCCTCCTGCTGTAGCCCTCCCTCCACTTTGTCCCCACCTCCTAGAGGGGAAGAGGCTGCAGAATTCCCTATCCTGTGGTAGAGGTCTCGGATTGTGACCCATCTGCTAACAGCCTTTCGGTCTCATGACGGGGGCTGGGCCACGCAAGAGCACGCATTTGCCATTACCCACTCTAAAAAGCAGCATTAGTCCCTAACCTTCGAATGACCAGGAAAGAGAGGCACACTTGTCCCCATTTCACAGCTAGGGAACTTGCCCAAGGTCATCATGGCAACTGGCGACAGGATTCAAGCACAGGGCCAGCATCTGTTCTCTGCTCGTTCTTCTGAGATATGTCCCTTCCCACTCAGCCCAGCCGGGTCCAAGACAGCCGACCCCTTCTCCTCCCCGGATCATTCTGCTCTCAGGTGGGTCCAGAAAGAGCTGAGCGCTTTTTCACCCTCCTGTCTTGGAAAGCACTACCGGCTACCAACACTGGTGTTTCCTTCCTGTTTTTCTCAAATCCTTTTCACAACAGCCTCGTAGACATCGGTCTTGTGTTCGTGCAATGATTTCAGTTTTTAAAAGGGCTTCAAGTAATTTTAGGCAGCCTTGCCAGTTTCCCGTTTCATGATCTGAACACTCACGGACATGTGTGGTACCTAGCTGTGGTACCTAGCTCCTGGGTCACTCAGGCTGTCGCGGTGCCCTCCCATATATATATTTAGGCTGTTTCTTGGTCTATTGTCCTCTGTAGCACTGTCTGTAAACACAATTCCACCTGGGTGTCTGGCCAGCAACTCAGACCCAACACATACTTCCTCTTATTTGAAACAACCTGACCTCCCTGACCTGGCCTTTCTGATGGTCCTCCTCTACGGGTAGTCTGAGATTTCTTCCATCTCAAATGGAAAACCAGTTTCCTTTGGGTTTTCCTCTCCCAGCCCCTCCAGCACCTCCGTACCTAGGGATAACATTCTAAGGTCTCATTTTCTTTGTGGTATTGGGGATCCAGTCCAGGCAGGGCTCTGCTAATACCAGGCAAGCGCCTTAGTTAACATCCCTAGCTTAGGAATTGTTTTTTTAAATGCTCATTGCCAGGGGCTAGATAGATGGCTGAGTGCTAAAGAGCATTTGCTGCTCTTCCAAAGACCAGAGTTCAATTCCCTGCACACATATCAGATGGCTCAAAAATGCCTGTAACTCCAGCTCCGAGGGCTGCAACCCCCTTGTCTATCTTTATACACATATACATAATAAAAAGAAATCTTTAAAAAATAACCGCCTGCCAGATGTTGTGGCACATATCTTTAATTCCAACACTCAGGAGGCAGACGCAGACGAATTCCTGAGTTTCAGGCCATGTAGGACTACATGGTCAAACTCTCTTTAAAGAAGCAACAAAACACTAGAATCCTCACTGGTACAGTGGGATATGGTAATGTGCACCTAGAATCTCAGAGTGGCTACATAAAACCTTCCCTCAAAAATAAACTGAAGCCACAGCCAGCAGGAATTCCTGGGGTTGGTGGCATACTCTGTCTTGAGGATATGGGGTTACATAGATGCATTAAAAACAAAACCCTGTCAAATGTGTGCCTAACATCTGTGCATACGGCTAGGGAGGTAGCTCAATGGGAGAATGCTTGCTTTGTTCTGGTTGATTGGTTTTGGTTTTTTGACACAGGGTTTCTGTGTGTAAATCTAGCTGGCTGTCCTGGAACTTGCTCTATAGAGCAGGCTGGCCTGGAACTCAGAGATTTGTCTGCCTCTGTTTCCTGAGTGCTGGGATTAAAGGTGTGTGCCACTACCACCAGGCGCTTTTCTAGAGTTTAATCCCCAAGCACAATAAATAAATAAATAAATAAATAAATAAATAATAAAATGTGTACCTCATTGTATGAATATGTATTTGAGCAAATACAAAACTACACTTCGGCCGGAAAGTGGTGGTGCACGCCTTTAATTCCAGCACTTGGGAGGGAGAGGCAGGTGGATTTCTGAGTTCGAGGCCAGCCTGGTCTACATAGTGAGTTCCAGGACAGCCAGGGCTACACAGAGAAACCCTGTCTCGAAAAACCAAAAAAAAAAAAAAACTACACTTCAAAATCTCTCTTAGAAACTAGACAGTTGTGGCTGACAGACATAGTAAGCGTTGAAAGCACGGTTTTAGACTTCTTAAAAAGCTCCTTAGCCAGGCAGTGATGGTGCATGCCTTTAATCCCAGCACTTGGGAGGCGGAAGCAGGTGGACTTCTGGTTCGAGGCCAGTCTGGTCTACAGAGTGAGTTCCAGGACAGCCAGGGCTACACAGAGAAACCCTGTCTTGAAAAAACAAAAAACAAAAAAACAAAAAACAAACAAACAAAAAAAAGCTCCTTAAAGGGCACCTACACAGCCAGGAAGCCTATCGGTTCATGCTCTGCTCTGTCTCCAATGGGCCTCCCTCCCGTCCTGTACCCGGGAGGTACATGAGGAGTTAAGATCCTTGAGTTATGCTCTAAGGATCATCTGACCATGGCAAGCGAAGGCAGGATTGTGAACTACAAAGATGGAAGCCTAAGTAAGTGGAGGCCCATCATGCTAGCCCTGGGTTACCTACCACCAAACACCTTCTAATGGAGAGACTGTTCTATCTCCATTCTGACTCCCCAAGTGTCTCTCTTCAACTCACTCTGTACACTGCTCGGTGCATCGCTGTCACTAAAAGCTTACATAGTTCCAGACCAACTGATAGAATTGACTCCTTGACAATTAAAAGCTTGTCATCCAGCCCTAACCTCTATTCCTGAATCAGCCACTTATTAAACTGAAAGCTGCCTCCTACTTCTTCTCCTCCTCCTCTCCCTCCTTCTCCTCCTCCTCTTCTTCTTCCTTTTCCTCCTCCTCTTTTTTTTTTTTTTTTTAAAGAAGTCCAAGCTGGTTTTGAACTTGGGATCCTCCTGCCTCAGCTTCCTACGTGCTGGAATAACAGGTGTGCCCCATCGCTCTTGGCTCTGAAAACCTTTTTATACAGAGCTTTGTGTCTCATGTTTCTATCTTCAGTGTTCATACGTGATGTGTAAATACTTGCTAACTGAATTGAGCCAGCTCTCTGTGCTCCTGGACTACGGTCTGGTGTCAGATGACCCTGTCCTGTGTTCTCGGCTGTGTGTGTCCAACCTCATGCCCCTCCCTTTACCTCTCAGCTCCCTCCAGGATAGTTAACTGGGCCCCCTTTTCAAGTCCTGTCTTAGCTAACAGACTTTCCCCTCCCTCTGAACGGAAGCATACACTGCTCTCTTTTTCCCGTAGTTACTGTGTGTCCCTCAAAGAGCCAGGTGGACAAGGACGTGTGGCATGCCTAAAGCTCCCTAGGTACTCGCAGCATGATGCTGGACAAGTGGGCTAGCCTCAAAGCCAAGTTGTCTTAAACTCTTAAAAAACAACAAAAAACAAAAAACAAAAAACAAAAAAAAAAAAACTTGGCAGGTAATGGTGCCTTTAGTCCCAGTACTCAAAAGGCAGAGGTGAGGGCCGGGCGGTGGTGGCACATGCCTTTAATTCTAGCACTTGGGAGACAGAGCCAGGCGGATTTCTGAGTTCGAGAGTTTGAGGCTAGCCTGGTCTACAGAGTGAGTTCCAGGACAGCCAGGGCTACACAGAGAATCCCTGTCTCGAAAAACCAAACCAAACCAAAAAAAAAAAAAAAGAGGCAGAGGTAGGGGTGACTTTCTTGAGTTTGAGGCCAGCTTGGTCTACGTAGTGAGTTCAATGATAGCCACAACACTAAGGAAAGATGTCTTGAAAAACAAACAAAACAAGTGTGGGATCAGAAGACAAGAGGGCTGTTTCACCACATGGGATCCTCCTGTGGAACACCTCACTAGCTTAGCCTTGAACTGACTCCTCCTCCTCTGTCCTCTCTCATGCTAGAACTATAAGCATTCAAACCACATCCAGCCACATATTTTATTTTGAACAAATTGTTGAAACCAGTAAATGAGAAACCATCTAACTATACTGTGTGAAAATCTTTTAAGACAGATGTATAAACTTCAGTTTAAGTAAAATAGAACCTGTGATGTGAACTTACTGTATTTTAACCCCTACCCAAATACGTTAGGTGCATATATTCAGAAAGCAAGGGCTGGGGCTGCCGTCAGTTGCCTAGCATGTGTAAAGCCCTGCATTCAAGCACAGCACTGCACTAACTGCTGTGAACACACTGTGATCCCAGCACTTGGGAGGTGGAGGCAGTAGGATCACCAGCCCAAGGTATCCTCAGCTCCAGAATGAATAGGCCAGCCTGGAACACACGAGACCCTTCCTCTCTCCCTCTGCCCACCCCATTTTGAGAGAGGGAGCATGAGCCTAGTGATTGTAGCCACTCTGAGGCTCTCACTGTTTACCTGCACCTGCCAAGCTGTGACTTCAGTTCTGATGTGGTTTTTTTTGAGACACAGTCTCTCCATGTAGCCCTGGCTCCCTCGTGAGTGCTGAAATTAAAAAGTCATATGCCACTGTACCTGGCTGAGACCCACCTCCTTAAAAATAATTAAGGGAACACAAAGGATGTACCCCAGGTGGCTGAGGATGGTGGTTGGGTTTGGGGTGGGGATGGGAAGAGTCACAGGATGTGTAGAACACGTCCTGCGTATCTGTGTATTGTATACATCACTGACAACAAAGGCTGCTTGGCTGCAGAAACAAAATATATGATTTGAGTCCACGTGATTAAGAGGTTCCCACCCTTCCTAAAGCTGTGACCCTTTAACACAGTTCCTCATGCTGTGCTGACCCCCAACCATAACATTACTTCATTGCTTCTTTTTTAAAAAAAAGATTTATTTATTTATATGAGCACACTGTAGCTGTCTTCAGACACAGCAGAAGAGATCATCAGATCATCAGACAGTTGTGAGCCACCATGTGTTTGCTGGGAATTGAACTCAGAACCTCTGGAAAAGCAGTCAGTGCTCCTAACCACTGAGCCGTCTCCTCCTCCTCCTCCTCCTCCTCTTCTTCTTCTTTTTTTTGCGTTTTCGAGACAGGGTTTCTCTGTGTAGCCCTGGCTGTCCTGGAACTCACTCTGTAGACCAGGCTAGCCTCAAACTCAGAAATCTGCCTGCCTTTGCCTCCCAAGTGCTGGGATTAAAGGCGTGTGCGACCACCGCCCGGCCCCATTGCTACTTCTTAACTGTAATTTTCCTACTGTTATGAATCATAATGTGAGTATCTGATATGAAACCCCAACAGGGTCTTGACACACAGGTTGGGAACCACTGATCTAGAGCCTATATAGAAGGTATTCAGTGAGTGTGCCATCAGAGCCAATGGTGCCTTGGTAAGTCAACCTGTGAAACCCAAGAACTCTGTGGAAGAGGTGAGGCCTGGGCTACATCTTAGGTGGCACTTCGTTTTGTTTTTTTTAGATAGTCTCATGTATCCCAGGTTATCCTCAAAGGAAGTTATATAGCCAAGGCTGGCCTTGAACTACAGATCCTCCTGCCTTTACTTCCAAGTACTGAGCTTATAGCATATCTGTTTGTATGCAGTGCTGGGTAAGGAACCCAGGGCTGAACACACATTAAGGAAGCACGACCAACTGAGCTACATCCCCAGCCCCTTGACGTGGAACTTTGTTGCTGTTTGAGATAGGGTCTCTCTAGTCCTTCCTGTCTCAGTCTGTACACCAGGATGGCCTTGAACTCACAGAGATCTGCCTGCTTCTGCCTACTATGAGCTAGGATTAGATAACACGTGCCACCATGGCTGGCCTTTTTAATGTGGGATTTTTTCCCAAGTGAGAAAGGAAGGGTTCAAGGCAAAGAACCAGATGTCTGGAGATCATGGGCCAGCATAGTTAATGCAAAAGCAAAGATAGGCCAATGGAGGGGAAGCTAAGAGCCAGTTGCAGAAAACTGTTAATCTCTAAAGCCATGGGAACACCGTGTGTGAGCACAGGTGCTCACACACAGCACAACGGCAGTGGCTAACTGGAGTGGTGGCACACAGGGAGATGGCTGTCTAGGCTCTGAAGCTCTGTAAGGCACATGAAATGGGTAGGAAGAGAAGGGTAGACCGTTTTGAACAGCAGTTCACTGAGAGGCTGGGAGTGGTGGTGTGCCTTTAACTCCAGGAGAGCAGCAGAGGCAGATACCCTTCATAGCAAGTTCTAGGCCAGCAGACCCTGCCTTGAAAATAAAAAACAAAAAGACCCAACCTACCCAGGACAACTTGCTGAACGCTCCAGTAAGGGTCAAGGAAGACTCATTTCTGTTGAACTAAAGAGGAACTTGAATTGTAAATCTGAGAAAGACAAGAAAGCTGGCCCGGCCCAGCCCAGGGCACAAGTGGACAACCACATCCACAAAAGCCCTGAGCCTTTTGGAAGTGTCAGGATTCAGCAGGGTTCTCAGTTAGCAACAGCACAGCCAGGTGTAAGCAGAGAACTGCTTCCCACAACCCTGTCTGGCAGTGGGCGCTGAGTCAGGCCCTTCCTGTGTGCTTGTTGTCTGTCTAGTACTGTGACTGGAACCCAGAACTCTGAACTCATGAGGCCTATGCTCCACAAACCGGCCTTTTAGGTGTGACTTACACACTCAATCATCCGAAAGTGAAGTCGTTCACTCCCAAGCCCTGTGGCCACTCTAGTCAAGAACACTATCACTCCACCATTGCATGACGTGGCAGACAGACCTCCCATCTATAAGCTGTAACAGTATGCCCCATTTTGCTGTATTTGGAAACCAGAGTGAATTCCTGTGGTCCAGAGTCACAGCTAAACCTTCTATCCCTTAAAAGCCTCAGTATTCAACTCTGTCCTAGGACGGCCTTTGTGTATATGCATTACCAAGGAATCAAACCCAGAGCTTCCTACCAAGTGATCTACCAGTAAGCTACACTTCAGGAGGGAGGCACATAGGTCAAAGGCTTAGTCTAAAACCTTCTGCCTTGTCTGCCTGCCAGCTGCTCTCAGGAAGGTGGCCTGTGAGTTGAGTTAGTGGGAGGAGGCCTGTGTAGAGAACTGCCTAGTGTGTGCCCAGTTTTACCTACAGTGCCCTGTTCATATCCACAAACAATTTAGAATACATATTGGCTCTAACTAAAGCCCAGACGCTTTCTTACCGTTGGCAGCCAAAGTGATACCCACACGGCAGACACCTAACTTCCTAGCTTTGACAGTCAACAGTCTGATCCAACTCCCTCAGTGCCTTCCCCAATTCTGCTCTTTCCTATGCTCACGGTTTCCACTTCCTGGCCCTGTCTGCAACTTTCTCAAGAACTCAAGGTCATTCTTACCAATGCCAACAATTAGGGTCAGGAAACCCAATTTAAAAACCTGCAGAGGAAGGAAAGCATTTGGATTCCATCATTCCCCAGTGACCAGCATGATATGCTACCTCTCCAGCTATTGGGTTAGAGTGGACCAAAGATGGTGTTTAGAGTTGAGATAATCTGCCCAGGGGTCTCATTCCCTGTACTGACCAGAAGGAAGGGAAGGGCATCCTCCTCAGTCATTACCAAGATTTCAAAAGATTCCACAGCATCCTGAGATGGATGTCTAGTTCTCCCTGAATACAGTGGCTTAACCTATCTCAAAGAAATCTCAAAGAAATGCTGAAACACAGAGAAGTTTCTGTTCTGACTGAACATGTGTGTTTGAACTAGAAGGTGAAATGCAGGAGCTCCCGGCAGCTTCAACTGCTGCCCCTCAGGGATGAGAAGCGCCACCTTATGAAGGAGATAGCCTTGCAGCCTACCTGGGTGGACCTAAGCCTGTTCATTTCCTACAGGTACATTCTGGAAGCTGCCTTACCCAGACTCTTCTCAAGTGTACACTTGGATCTGGGTCCTCTGTCAAGTGACGACAGGCCATAGGAAGCTACAACAAGCTCTAAGGATCAAGTACACAGACTTACCCTCAGGTTCACTGCCTTTATCCTAAATCCCTCAAAGCCACAGAGGGCTCCCCTGCCTCCCTGGAATCTGAGTAATCAAGAGACAGGCAAGAACCAGTCACCTGCTTTTCCAAGTTGTTCTAGTGTCAAGACTTATCCACTAGCCTGTCATTCAGCTAGACTGTTTATTTTTCTCTTTAGTTTTTAATTTTTTTGTTTTGTTTTGTTTTTTTTCAAGACAAGGTTTCTCTGTATAGCCCTGGCTGTCCTGGAACTCACTCTGTAGACCAGGCTGTCCTCAAACTCAGAAATCTGCCTGCCTCTGCCTCCCAAGCGCTGGGATTGAAGGCGTGTGCCACCACCGCCCGGCTTTTAGTTTTTTAAAAAAGATTTATTTAATGTAAATGAGTACACTGTCGCTATCTTCAGACACGCCAGAAGATGGCATCGGATGCTACTGCAGATAGTTGTGAGCCACCTCAAGGTTGCTGGGAATTGAACTCAGGACCTCTGGCAGAGCAGTCAGTGCTCTTAACCACTGAGCCATCTCTCCTATTTACTTTTTTTTGAGGGAGGCAGATGAAGCATCAGACAGACACAGACCAGGCTGGCTTCACACTTTCAGAGCTCTTCTGTCCCTGCTTCCTAAGTGCTGTGATTACAGGCGTGCACCACCATGCCTGGCCTACATTACTCTTGTATTATTGTATTTCAGATGAGGCTACACTTGCTGGCACACACCTGTAATCCAGCTCTGAGGAGACAAAGGCAGAGGACAGTTACAAGTTTGAGGTCAGCAAGCAGGGGGTGGCAGCTGCTGTGGCACACGCCTTTATCCCAGCACTCAGGAAGCAGAAGCAGTGGATCTGAGTAAAAGGACAGCATGGTCTATAAATTGAGTTCCAGGACAGCCAGGGCTACACAAAGAAACCTTATCTCAAAAAACAAAAACAAAAAGTTTGAAGTTAGCCTGGGCTACACTGAGACCTTATCTCAAAACAACAACAAAGCAACAAAATTACAGCTCAGAAAGTGATCTATTTATTAACAAATAAACAAAGCACTAGAGAAAGATATCCCTTACTTATTAGCTGTAGAAGCCTGGAGGAGCCAGAAGGCGGCAAAGTGACAGATTTTCAGAGAAAGCAATGTTGAAGACACAGGATTAGTGATTGGTTGAGGTTTGGAAGTCAGAGAAATGGACAAAAAGCAATGGTTCTTGAGGGGGTGACGGTAACCAGAGGAAAAGGAAAACTGTCAAGAGGGAAAGGGAGAGGCAATGAGTGCAGATTAAACACTTCATAGCAGGATGTGTTTCTCAAGCTCTGGTCTAAAGGAAGGGGCGGTTTCCCTGCTCACTAAGGGCAGCACCATGCCTTTCCTTCGTGTGGAGTCAGTGACAGCAGAAGACAGCAGAGCAATGGGAAAGGAGCAGGGAAAGCTTTAGGAAGATGTGCCCTCAAGGCATCCTGTTAGGTTTCCCAATGAGACTTAGCTGACGCGCAATGGGATCCACACACTCCGAGTCCAGCCAGCTGCTTTATGCTGAGGAAGGCACCAGGGTTACTGTACTGCCCAGATGTTTACTCTGTTTACTGTACTGCCCAGATGTTTACCCTGTTTACTGTGCAGCCTGGATGTTTACCCTGTTTACTGTACTGCCCGGATGTTTACCCTGTTTA
>NW_021620574.1:1547037-1566071 GCF_004785775.1 Grammomys surdaster | reverse complement strand
TACTGCCCGGATGTTTACCCTGTTTACTGTACTGCCCGGATGTTTACTCTGTTTACTGTACTGCCCAGATGTTTACCCTGCTTACTGTACTGCCCAGATGTTTAGCTTGTGTTTACTATAACTTTGCTACTGTTATGAGCCATAGTGTAAATATCTGATATGCATGATATCTGATATGTGACCCCTGTGGAGGTTGCAACCCGCAGGCTGAGACCCGCTGCCCTGAAGTCTACCAACAGGTGGTAAACGGAGGTAAACTGAGGGCAGAGCTCTTTAGGAGTTGGCCAGTCATAGAGCCCCCAGATGCTAGCACTTGATTCATTTAGACTTCCTTCAGGCTGTGAAGAGAAGAAACCACAAGCAGCGTTCCCAATAAACCTAAGCTCCTCCGTGACTCACTCTGCACGCGCTGAGGTGTGTCCCCCCACCTCTGCAGAGAAAAGGAAGGATGTGGAGAGGACCACACGGCTTCCCACTGCCTCACGGCTGCTGCTCAAGGACGAAGGGCCGCTGCAGAGCTGCGTAAAACAAGTTTAATTTCCAACCAGGGCACAGTCATTGCATTATCCCACATTTTTGAGCAAGGATAGAGAAGGCGAGTTATTAAACATGTACAGTCTACATTCCAGAGAAAGCAAAAAGAAAAAACCCACTTTAGAACTGCAGTACCACTGTAACACCACAAATTTTGGAGGTGGAGGGAAGGGGGGAGTCCCCTGAAAGAAAGGTAGAACAAGATCAAAAACTAAACCAACTTGAGAAAAGCAAGAGAGGGAGCTCACAGTAATGGGATGAAACACCCAACCCCTAAAGACGGATTAGGGAATGTAGAAAGCACCCCACCTCCCCACAAAGCCAAGGATGTTACCAAGATGTTACTGCCCCCTGCTGGACATGTCTGGAGCAACATGCACCAAGGCAACATTCAAGGCTGCTTTAGCCTGCTGAGCCTCAGGTTGGTCCCAGGAGGTGGAGAAAACCAAGAAGCTGTGGTAAGGGATGCAGGAGTGGAATGAAGTTTGCAATGGACAAAACCTATCTGGAACTAGCATCTAAGTGGGAAGGTCAGAAAGCGTGGCAGAGAAAGAGGCAAAGGTCCTCACCAATCTCAAAACAAAGAGAGTAGAAAATCAAATAGAAGACAAAACCAAAAACAAACCAAACAGGCAAAGTGGTGAGTGAACCGAGAAGGCAAACAGGCGCTCACAGCAGCAACAGAGCAGGGACTCAGAAACGGCAGAGAGAGTGAGGGTGACAGAGGGGAACGCAGGAACAGTAAAGAGAGGAGTGCAGGGAATGGAAAGAACCCATTTAAAATGAAACAGAACCCCTGGCACCTCCATGTAGAGATCGCGCCGCACGCACATATGCGCACACACACGCGTGCGCACGCACACGCACGCGCGCGCACACACACACGCACACACGCACACCCTCCAGGTCTAGAGCACATACCCATGTGGTCTCTGGGGTATCACAGCACTACCTGCACTGAGAGACATCCTAGAACCTCACACAGCTCTGCTGACGGGAGGCTGGGGAACCTATCAGCCTGCTATAGACAAAGGTGGCAGGAAACCTGGCCACAATGTGGAGCTCAGAACAGCCCTCTGGGAAGGGTCCCTCGGCCATGCTGCAGAGCCCAGGGTCCTGACCTTAGCAGAGAGGTTATGGGCAGCTGTTTTGGAGCTCAGGGCGCAGCCAGCACACACAGGAGCCCACAGAACAGCCACAGCTTCAGTGCGGTGACCAGGTCAGAGCTTCTGGAACAGGCGCCCTCTACAGACCTGCAGCAGCAGCTGAACAAGCAGAGAATGATGGTGGGAGGGCCCTGAAGATCCCAGTTCCAGCCTCAGCCATGCAGGGTCCTACAGCATCTACTCCAGCCCCACAGACCTATTCAGGGACAGGGTGAGGACTGGGGAAAGCTGCCAGGAAAGAGGGGGACAGGACATCGAGAACAACAGAAACTCATCTTTCCTGGTCCTGAACTAGACAGCAAACTGGAGAACGGGGTTGATACTGAGGTCGGCTATGGTAGCCCTAATCCATGGCTTCTCATCACTCTGCCTGGTCAGTCCTCACCAGGCCAGCAGAACTACTAAGGGAAAAAGTCTCTGACAGACAGAACCACCCAGCCACCAGACCAGAAGGCGGAAGCAGGACTGCTCCATGCCTTACCTTCCCTCCTGAGGGCAAGATGGAAATCTAGGCCTTCCCAGAGCACTCCCCACCCCTCAGCATGCAGGTCCCACTCACCCACCTCCCTCTGAGTTCCTGGAACAGATCTGAGGATGGTGAAGGAGGGTCGATACAACACTCTAGCCAGTAACGTGAGTGGGCTCCTTTCCTTCCTACTCATGAGGCTGAGCAGAACGGCATCTCCTTAGGAACAGTCACAGAGATCAATGCCATTTCATGTGCTCATAATGGTGGAAAAGGAAAGATGAGACAGACAGACAGACGGCTGTAGGAGCCCATCTATCCTAACATCTAGGAATGCCACCTGTAGAGAGGAAAGCAATGGGACCCACCCACATCCCCGTATCTCACCAACACAGAAGGGCAGGGGACAGGTTCTAGTGCGCAGTGTCCTGAGCTGCACTCTGCTCCCTCCCCTGACCCCACATATATATCTCTCTATACACGTATGTACAGGCGCACACATGCACGCACACACAGAGCCCGTGCAATGTCCATGTAAATAGGAGAGTGTAGAAGGAAAGGAAGACGGGAAGGAGAGTGGCCAGGGACATAGGGAAGGGACTCAGATGCCAAGAGCACAGCAACCAGTGCCAAACAGCAAACAAAGAGAACATCCCACTCTTCCTCCTGAAACCAAGGGGGACCACCCCACGAAACCATAACAGCTTCATTCTGTTTTAAATCCAGTAAATTGGAATGATTCATCATGAGGACAGCAGTTGGGGGCTGACCGTGTCAGTGCACAGGGGAGGAGGAGGGAGGCACGGAGGCCAGGCGCTTGCTGGGCATGTGGACATGATACCCAGGACCTCGGCCACACTTTCAAGAGGAAGACAGAGGGAAGCTGGGGTAAGGAGACAACAGGTATGTGTCAGGAGTCGGGGGAGTCAGAGGGGTGCCTGGCTCTCACTTCTTGTTTTTGAGCTGATTGGCCAGCCAGTCCAAGCCTTCATACAGCCCGTCCCCGCTGGTAGCACAGGTGGCCTGAATGTACCAATTGCGGTGACGCAGAGAGTGCAGCCCCAGCTTGTCTGTGATCTCAGCAGCATTCATAGCATTCGGCAAATCCTGCAGTGCAAGGGACACACACAAAGATACCTCAGCATCTTTCAAAGGCTTCTAGAGCACCCACTTGCCAGAGGCACACATACGACCACCTTCTCGTTAGCTCAGGAAACCCAGATTAAGATTTGCAGGAACTGCTCCTGGCCCAGTAGTCCCAGAACTGCAGAGCCAGGAACTAGATAGAGAAGAGGTGTGTGTGACTCAGATGACCAAACAATCAAGTCGGACTGCAGGAGCAAGGCCAGCTCTACTACAGTACAGGAAGTACCAGAAGGTAAAGACCTGAACAGACATATCTACCTACTAATCCCGAGGACTAAGATGCTGCTCAATACAACTGGGCTGGGGACAAGGCTGGGGCAGGAAGGAGCCAAGCGCGTCTCCTCCTCACACTTGCAAACGACAGCAGTGTCCCAGGCCTTTCATCCAAGCCCCAAGGCCCCATGACTCCTGTAGCCAGGATGCTCTCTCCCAGGTGCAGGGAAAGGGAGAAAGCTCACCTGTTTGTTTGCAAACACAAGGAGTACAGCATCCCGGAGCTCATCCTCTGCCAGCATCCTCATCAGCTCTTCCCGGGCCTCATTCACTCGCTCCCGATCATTGCTGTCAACCACAAATATCAAGCCTGGAGAGCAGAGAGAGCACGGGACATACAGGGATGATGGATGTCTCCTGTCCGCTCCCTCACCACACCCTCCAAACACGTGTTCCCTTCTCTCTACTTCCAGGAGCTGCATGTGGGCAAGGGCTGGCTACCCATAACTCAGAGAACAGCCATGCTCTGCACACGCCCAGCAATGCCAACCCCAGGAACTTTGTCTGTCGTACCTTGGGTGTTCTGGAAGTAGTGTCTCCAGAGGGGCCGAATCTTGTCCTGGCCACCTACGTCCCATACTGTGAAGCTGATATTCTTATATTCCACTGTCTCCACATTAAACCCTTTGGGAGGTAAAAAAGTCAATGGCCACTGGCCTCAAACACCAGACCTACAAATAATAACCTGATGAGTTTACTCCCATTTCTTTTCAGCTTTAGATGTGACACCAACAGCAGAAAGCTTAAGGGCTACTGGGGCCTTGTAGTCCTTGCCCTGGTTAGCCTAAAGGAAACCTAAAAGAACTGGAGAGACGGTGCAATGGTTAAGGGCACTTGTTCTCCCAAAAGCCAGGGTTCAAGTCCTGGTACCCACATAGTTGCTCACAACCACCCGTAACTCCAGTTCTATGGGGTCTGATGACCTGTCCTGACCTCCATGTTCGCTACATGCATGTATATAGTGCACACATATAGATACATACATACATACACACACACACACACATTCACACACACCAGGCAAAACATAAACACACATAAAATAAGTGTATGCTATATATTATCATAAGGTATGTATCTTTTAGGAAGGAAAATCGAAGAAGACAACAACAGCAAGCTCTGATTAGAAGGCGCACAGCTGCCTGGATAATATAAGCTACTGTTCTCCTCTTCTCTCAGACTCTGGTCCTCCAATCTACAAAGAAAGTACTCTATTCTAAGCCTTGATCAGTAAACTATATCTAAGCTAAGCTGTGGGGCGGACAGGCAGTGGGAAGCCCGTGATAGAAGCTACAGCACTGGAACCCCAAGCTCAGGACGATGACCCACAGCCCATGGTTGTAGCAAATATTCTCCCTCCAACAGGCAGGTCTTAACCAAGATTGCCACTGAAGATCTAAACCAAAGCAATTCCAGGCCCCTGGCAGGAACATCAAAGCTCTTCACCTGCTTTCCAAACAACACAGAGAACAAACCAACCCTAACGCCTGAGGGCAACTGTTGAGTGCCAGGCTACGGAAGTTCCCGCATCAGGGAGGGCCAGGGCAGGTGGGCAAACGGCAGCTCCAGCACCTGCCAAAGTTAAACAGACACTCTCTCTGAAGCCCACGAAATGTATGGGCTTGCCTGGGGAGAACAAGCCAGGTGGGAGATCTTGGAGCAGGCCCCCAGCCTCCTTCCCCTCAGCCCACAGCCAAGCTTGGGCTTACCAATGGTAGGGATGGTGGTGACAATCTCTCCGAGTTTCAGCTTGTACAGGATGGTGGTCTTTCCCGCAGCATCCAGGCCCACCATCAAGATGCGCATCTCCTTCTTCCCGATTAGGCTCTTCAGAAGGTTCCCAAAGATATTGCCCATGGTCTCAGTGGCTGCTTTAAGTCAATGGGGCCTAGGTAGGGGCAGTGGTAATCTGGCTTGACCCTGGTCCCTGGAATGGAAGGCTTGATCCTAGACAAAGGAAGCACAAATGCCTTACCATCGACTGTTTGTAAGGACTTCACATTCATGGAATTTGCCAAAGTCATAGCTGGAGTTCATTCACTACTGGCTAAACACCAGAAGGGACTGAATAACCAAGGCCCACTCACACACAGACTCAATGTTTGAGAGCAGAGGCAAAGCAGGAGGCATGTAGGACCCTTGCTATGCCCGTCATCCGCTGCAGAGATGGAAAGGCTGCTGACTTCATCTCTGCAGATCTGCACTGAAGTATCCAGGAACTTCTAGTTGGAGATTTCTAAAGTCATTTCAGTTTTAGTGTTCTCTGTTACACCCCAGAGCACTGCAAACCCATTTGCCTCTCCCTCCGCCAACCTTGCCCTAAGACTTCTGGGAAGGGCAGCAGAGTGGAATGAGGAGTGGCCCTGTAACTCCTGACGAGGTTCAGGCCTGCCAGGTTCCCAAGGCTTATGTTCTGCTTTAGTCAAGAGACTGTTCCCTCCTCGCCTGTAATTCCATTCCTTCCACACCAATGTAATTGAGGAAGTAAAACAGCAAGCACGACTCCTAAAAGAAGCTGGTCCCTTACACTCTGAACGCTGTCACTTGCTCTGTCTATACAACCGCATCCTGAGATGGGAGGGTGGGGAAGGCCTCCCGCTCTCTCCAGGCCACCCAGGGAGAGCCGTCCTATAAGATCACCTGCAAGGAGGTAATCACCTCGTCCCTCTATCTTCCCTAACCCTTCAGCCTGTTCTCCATAAAACAGCTAAAGTGATTTTAAAGGTCAAACCAGGCCCTTTGGTTCCTCTGTTCAAAACCTTTGGTTACTTCCAGCTCCCTTAGTAAACCAAGAGACCCTGCAGTGCTGCGTTCCTGAAACCTAACAATGCTTGGTGCAGTTCAACAATCAGATTTACTCTGAAGGTCTCTACCAGCCTTACTTCCAGCTCAAGCAGACTGAGTGTTCCCCAGGGGTTCACAGTGACCCTGACCACCCCTGCTAAACAAGAGCTGTGAGGCACTGCCAGGTGTAGCACACCACTGCCCTCAGCAGACGGCACACACGATGCACTCATTTCCTCTCAAGGGACGGGCGGCCACAGAATGCCTAGCAAGACAGATGTGCTAGCTCACACCTACAAGCTCCTCAATCAGGAAGTGGGACCGGGACAACCTGAAGTCCCAAGCCAGTTCCTCAGCAAGACCACCTTTCACAGCAACCCCACCCAAACAAACAAAACAAGCATTTTAATAAATGTTTCATTTAATAAATGTTTCATTGCTTTTATATCTACTTATCCTACTTAGGTATAGGGATTTTGCTCGCATATATTTCCGTTCCATCTGAGTCCTTGCGCCCACAGAAGGCATTGCATTCCACAGGAGGTATGAATGGTGTGAAGGTGGCTAGAAAGATGGCTCAGTGGCTAAGAGCACAGGCTGCTCTTCCAGAGGTCAATCCTCAGGAGGAACCACATGGTGGCTCACAACTATCTATAATGAGATCCAATGTCCTCTCCTGGCGTGCAGACATACATACAGAGCACTCATATACGCAAAATACACAAATAAATCTTTTTTTAAAAAATGAGCGACTGTGAGCTGCTATGTAAGTGCTGAGAACTGAACCCAGCTCCTCTGCAACAACAAGCACTCTTACCCAGAGTCATCTCCCATCCAACTCCAAAATGTTTAAGCTAGGGTCTCTGTTGCCCAAGCTGGCCCCAAATTCACTATGTAGCCAAAGATGAACTTGAACTTCTGATCTTCTCACCTCCGCCTCCCAAGTGCTGGGATTACAGGTGTGCACTACACCCTTGGCCTAGAAATGCACCTCTGAATCAGTCATGCAACGGGGGTTCAGAGCACCCACGCCAGCCAGCACTTCATGCCTCGAGAGCCATGTGTCAGCGAGCAGCTTGTTCAGCGACCATCATATACCAGCTGCTGGCATTCTCTAGAGTATGGAAACCAGTGACACCCTCCCCCAACCCAGAAGGTGAAGAAACAGGTCAGGACAGAGCGCATCTGAACCCACAAATGTGAGAGGTAGACAGCAAAGGATCCTAGTTACACGATGAATCGGGGAGTCTGGGGGAAGTTTAGTCACTTTTTTGAAACCTTCCTCAGGCTTGTTTTTGTTCTGTTTTGTTTCCCCTACTCCTCTGTAGCAAATTCCAGACTAGTGCACAGAAGTCAAATCAACAGCCCCTGGGGACCGAAGGACTAGGCTGTCTAAAAATAAAAAAGAACTGAGTGTAGCAGCGTTTCATCTTCAGACATCCCCAGACTCCCACTAATGAGGCAGGTGTGGCTTGCCCAGGTCTCCCAGACGAGCCCTATCTCGACCCACAAAGCTCACACCCCAGCAACAGGGCTTGTTGGACTTTAGGACTGACTCAATCCCAGCCATGTTGCCCACTCGCCAGCCCTGCTGTCCTTCTGGCCTCAACTCATCCAGTCAGGTCTAAAGCTCCTGCACATTCCTAAGGTGAGGGCAGGAAGGAGGAGGAGGAGGAGTGACAAGGACACTTGCCCAGCTACTAAGATCAGATCATCCCATCCTCGGCAACCTATGGTACCATGACCTCCACAACAAAAACTCTCTCCATGTTTCTTGGCATGGAGCAGAGAGATGGTATTTGTTGAAGATCTGTTCTTAGGCTCCGGCAGAGATCTTAAACCTGAGTGTAGCAGTGTTGTATCTGCAGAGACCATGTACTTCTTTCTCACCGTCCTTCATGACCAAGCTAGCACTGACTACATGATCACAGTGAGAACAGCAGCTGAAAGAGAAGATCAGCAGCCCATGCCCCTTGCTTGGAATCTCTAAATAACCCTCTGCTCTGCTTCTCTGTTCAACTGTCATGCTGAAGTTACAATTCAAAGTTGACCCTAACCTGACAACGGAGACACAGGCCCTACTGCAGCATCGTGAGGCGGAAGCAGGAAGGCCTGGGGAGAAAGAAGCCACCACGCTGGGCAGTGTTGGTGCACGCCTTTAATCTCAGCACTTGGGAGGCAGAGGCAGGTGGATTTCTGAGTTCCAGGACAGCCTGGTCTACAGAGTGAGTTCTAGGACAGCCAGGGCTACACAGAGAAACCCTGTATCATTTCTTCTGCCCAGTAGGACTGAGATCTATGGACTGACATTAGCTGACCAATGTGCTGTGAAGCTGGGCATAGTGATATACACCTATGATCCCAACACGTAAGACCTGGAGGCAAGAGGATCAGAAGTTCAAGGCTACCCACAGCCTATCTATCAAGTTTGATGCCAGTCTGGGCTACAGGCATTCTAGTTAATGTGTGTGGGTTTTGGTGGAGAGTCCATCAAGAATGAACGTCGCTGGGCAGTGGCGGCGCACGCCTTTAATCCCAGCACTTGGGAGGCAGAGACAGGTGGATTTCTGAGTTCGAGGCCAGCCTGGTCTACAGAGTGAGTTCCAGGACAGCCCAGGCTATAAGAGAAACCCTGTCTCAAAAAACCAAAAAAAAAAAAAAAAAAAAGAAAAAGAAAGAAAGAAAGAAAGAAAGAAAGAAAGAAAGAAAGAAAGAAAAAAAGAATGAACGTCGTACCAAAGCCACAAGCACCACATTTCCATGGTCACTGCTGGTCACTGTCACCGCATACCCAAATTAAAGGCTGGGGAGAGGGATACAATAATGGAAATAAATCCAAGGTGATGGACAAGCCACAGACAAAAGCCACAAAGCTGTCTGCTAAACCTGCTTCTCCAAAGCTACCCTGAACCTCTTAGAAAAAAGCCCTGAAAAACAGGAAGACAGTACACCAGAAGGAAGAGGAGGAAGCTGATTATGGCAAGGGTGGAAACAGACCTGGAGAAAACGGAGGGATTAAACAGACCAGACACAGAGAGCTAAAGTACTACAGATGACAACAGAAATATGTGTATTCAAAAAACAGTGTTTTAGACTGTGTGGGGGTGTGCCTGTATTATGTATGTACACCGTGTGCATGCCTGAGGATGCCGGAGGAGAACATTGGAGCCCATGAAACTGGAGGAGGTATTGATGGTTCTAAGTCATCTTTCTAGACCTGTGTGTACATTCTTTATAACTGTATCTCTAGTGACTATACAGTTTGAAAGGCCACCTTTTATTGTTTTATACAATATGGACATTTGTTTTACTTTTAAGTTATATCATTAGCACAAAGAACATTTCTTTGTGGGTCAGCAAGATGACTCACCCAGGAATGGCACTTGATGCCTTATCATCTGAGATAGATCCCCAGGACCCACAACCCACAGCAAAGGAAACACAACTCCTGAAAGTTGTCTGACCACCTCACATGTGCGGCAGCATGAGGAACCTACACACCTACACACACACACACAAGTAAATGTCATTTTAAAAGGGGAGCACACTCCATTGTTTTGGGGGAAACAAGTCATTAACAAAATGTCTCCCAAGCTGGACTGACATGGAGAAAACGCTTTTGCTTGCCAGTTCTGATGCACTTCTCTGGCTCGAGTAAGAGATTCCCTGATGTGGACACATGCAGTCATCACCTTGGCTATGTCCTGTGGAATGACTCAAAGATAATCTTATATCTCATTAACTTATGTGTATGTGCACACGTGGTGTGCCACGCACATGCACAGGTCAGAAGACAACGAGGGAGCTGCCTCTCTTCTCTCACCATGAGGATTCCAGGAACCAAGCTCAAGCCTTCACACTTGGTGGAAAGCACCCTGACCTGCTGAGCTAGCTCAGTGACGCCTAAAATTCGTTCTTATGCCCTCTTCCCTGTCCACCAGCACCACAGACTAATTATCTAAAGCCAGAAAGCTAGTGGACTGCAACCCAGTAAAAATGGCTTTTGCCTTTATGTACGTCAAGAGATCTGGATGGGGGGTGGCATCACTAACATGGTGATTTCCTACAAGAGCAACGTGTGTGAGTGTCCCTCCTCACACTCCTCTTCCAAAGATCCAGCCTTCAGACTGATGGCTCTGCCCTTTACATCTCATGTCCTGAACAATCACACTGGTGTACCAATGTTTAACCACATACTTAAGAAATGACAATCCTTACTGCAAACTTTCTCAAGAGTAACAAAGATGTCCTTGGATTGCTTTTAGGAGGAAGAGAGTATTTCATGTAACCCAAGCTCATAAACTGCCTCAAAGTTATCAGCTAGGGATGACCTGTGATCGTTCTGTCACTTGCACTACCACACCCAGTCCTAGGTGGCGGGAAAGTACTCTCCCAACTGCCATCCAAACCCTACCCTTCTTGAACTTATAGTGCCCTTTGAATTTTGATACTTTACAAGGAAGTTTAAAAATTCTGTACAGTTCATAACTGTCCCTCCTGAAATACTATGACTATTTATTAAATATCTTTATATATCTTTAATAAACCCAGATACAATTTAGCTTGGGTAGGAGGAGCTGACAAATCCTGGCCATTTCCACACACAGCTGACTCCAGAACTAGTTCAGGAACATTCTTAAAGGACTGGAGCAAAACTGGTGAGCTTTCCCCTTTGTTAATATGCAAATGAAGCTGATAAAGATTTAATTAATACCTGGAAGCCACTAAGCAGCTTCCTGCAGCAGCCAGGGTTTATCATTCCCTTTTAGCATAAATAAGAGTTTGACTTAGCATTCCAAAGGAGATGCTAGTTTCTGGCTTTCTCTATTTCTCTCTGCCTATAAAGATACAGTACTACCAGGCAGTGGTGGTGTACGCCTTTAATCTCAGCACTTGGGAGGCAGAGACAGACAGATCTCAGTCTCAGAGACCAGTCAGAGTTCAAGACCAGCCTGGTCTACAGAGTGAGTTCCAGGACAGCCAGGACTACACAGAGAAACCCTGTCTCAGAAAAAAACAAAAACAAAAAGACACAGTACACTGTCCTTGTCACTAGGATCACAAATCCTTGCCTATACAGACAATCATTATCTCTTTGGTTGTAAGCCTTGGTCTTTTTAGGGCTGAGCTGTGCAATTCCTTACACCAGAATGCATTCCTAAAAACAAACAATCTTCCTAGTGTGCAGGAAACTCAAGTTTGATCTCCAGGACTTCATATAACCAAAAATGCAAGCTTTCCTAGGGGATGGATCAAAACTCAAGGTCACCCTTAGCTATGAGCTGAGTTAGAAGCTAGCCTGGAACACATGAGACCCTGTCTCAAAGAAAAGAAAGGGGTAGGGAGAGAGAGAATAGAAAGGGAGGGAGGGGGACAAAGGGACAAACTCTGGACTGTTTTAATTTACTTTACAAGTTACTCTCCTTTACCATAATGGTACTCAGGTGTTAACAGGGCAAATGGCCAGGGTGGAAACAAGGTAGTAGTTAAAACAGAAAATGAGTAACTCAAGATGGAAATGGGCTACAGTAACATCTATGAGCAGAGCATCTTAATACTCTATTTGACATTCAGAAATTTTTATTTATCAGAGGTAAAAATAATTAAGAGCTCCAAAATGGGACCCGAATACCCTGTTTAGCACTGCAAGAGTTCAAGCAAGCACACCGACTAAGGCTCATCTGAGGACCACACGTACTCCCACCCCTCCAGTCTCACGAGAGGTAGACACCTATAGCTGTAGCTGGCTGTTCAGCCATCTTGGCTTATGTGTTTAGTCTCAACCTTCAGGGTGCTGTGATGGTCAACAGCCTAGCCAGCCAGTCACACTCCTCCCATCTGAATACAATGCTGGACCAAGCATGTGTCCTGAAATGCTTCAGAGGGGGAAGACGCTGGACCCGGCTCCATCATCCTCTTCAGGGTCCAGAGGAAGGCAGAAGAACCTTTCGACCCTCCACTGCCTGTCAAGACAAGTAAGAGCAATGGTGTCCCCAGGTCATTTTCAAGTCGAGGACTCTATCACTAATAGAAACAGTGTTTGAAACACAGATAACCACAAGACCAATCATTTAGGGCTCAGTGAGTCTGCATTAGTCTCCTGGACTAACTGTTGGCTAGTCATAGCTGTAATATATTTTTAGCTGTATTTTTTTGTTTTTGAGACAGGCTCTATGTAGACCAGGATGTCCTGGAGCTTACTCTGTGGACCAAGCTGGGCTTCAACTCAGAGAGATCCTTTGGTCTCTGCCTCGTAAGTGCTGGGAACACAGGAGTGTGTCACCACACCCAGCTGTTGCTGCTGCGTCCTCCG
This sequence comes from Grammomys surdaster, assembly GCF_004785775.1. NCBI lineage: Eukaryota > Metazoa > Chordata > Mammalia > Rodentia > Muridae > Grammomys > Grammomys surdaster. The sequence continues at coordinate 1,553,389 of NW_021620574.1, read as the reverse complement.
CCTTCATAATTCTTTTCTCTTGGAGTCAGGATTTTACTATAACCCTGGCTGGTCAGACAGAGATCTATCTGCCTCTGTATGTACCAACCATGTCTGAAGACATCTATACATTTTCCGTCTCATCCCAAGAACACAAGAACTTGCTGGTATCTTAGTAAACTGTAGAACTTTCAAAGCCAAGGAAGCACTTCTTTTGTCTGTCAGTCATACCTGACTCATCAAAGTGTACACTGAACAGGGAAGAGGGGACCAAGCAAGGTCTCTGCTGTAGAGCTTGCCTAGCATACAGAAAGTGCTGGCTTGATCCCATGGCTGCATACAGAGGGTGCAGCGGCACCCAACTATGGTCTCAGCACTGTAAAGATGGAGGCAGGAATACAACTGTCCGAGACTCCAGTTCTAGAGGATCCAATGCCCTCTTGTGGCTCCCACAGGCATTGCACACACAGGGCACACTTACAAAGATGCAGGCAAAATGCACAGCTTCATGGAAAATAAACTTTTTTTTTTTTTTTTTAAGTTCCTGGTAGCAAGCCGGGTGGTGATGGCGCACACCTTTAATCCCAGCACTTGGGAGGCAGAGGCAGGCGGATTTCTGAGTTCAAGGCTAGCCTGGTCTACAGAGTGAGTTCCAGGACAGCCAGGGCTACACAGAGAAACCCTGTCTCGAAAAAAAAAAAAAAATTCAAAAAAAAAGTTCCTGGTAGCAAGAGGTAAGAGGTAGCAGCAGAAGACAAGAGAGATTTAAAACATCAATATGGTAGGATTTATTGAGCACAGGCCTTAGAGGCAGAGGCTGGAGGATCACTCTGAGTTCAAAGTCAGCCTGGTCTAGACAGCAAAACAGTCAGGGCCAAATAGAGACCCTATCTCAGAAAAAAGTGTAACTTACAGGGTCTAATGATGGACTAAACATAAGAGGAAGAACAGAAAAGTCAACGACAATTCTTCAGACAGAAAAAGTGAGGAGTACATCTGGTAAGGATAAGGATGTTTGCTTTAAAACTTAATACAGATTTTTTTTAAATCTATTTCTATGGTGCAGGTGTGTGCATGTGAGTGACATGGTAGTGGTGGGAAGAGGACATCAGGTCCCCAGAGCTGGAGCTACAAGCTGTTGTAAGCCATCTGACTTTACTGCTCTAACTCGGGTCCTCTGCAAGAGCAGACTGTGCTGCTATTTTTGATATGCAAAAATATGAGGTCCAATGGACGGGGGAATCCAAGAACCCAGAAATCACAGTACAGACACTAAGTGAACCTTAAAAGGAGCAGGACGGCCTCAGATGACAGAAATTACTGGCTACCTCTAACACACCCTTTCTTCCCTTTCTTCTAAGCAAACCCCCATTTTGTTTAAAACTGAGGAGACACAGAATATGAAGTACATTTCAGCAAAGATTCTTCCTCAGCCTAGGGAATGAAATGACCTGGCTAAGATATGTGTGGCATCGCTCACTTCTCTTGTCAGTGCCTGGCTCACTAACAGTCATGCAGAAACAAACGGTCGCCAATGAGACTCAGGAAAGCTCCCTGGGAGCATCTTAGAATGGTTTCTTAAATCTTTAAGTAAAAACACTGGTGTTCTCTTGTCCAGCCTTCATTTGATTATACAAAGACAAGATGCTCACACCTGTAATCTCGGCACTCCAGAGGCTGGGGCTGGAGGAATGCTGAGAGTTAAGAATAGCTCAGACCGCCAGGCTGTGGTGGTGCACACCTTTAATCCCAGCACTTGGGAGGCAGAGGCAGGCGGATTTCTGAGTTTGAGGCTAGCCTGGTCTACCAAATGAGTTCCAGGACAGCCAGGGCTACACAGAGAAACCCTGTCTCAAAAAATCCAAAAAAAAAAAAAAAAAAAAGAATAGCTCAGACCACAGAGACCCTGTCTCAAAGAAACAACAAAATCAGCATAGGGGATGGCTCAGTCACTCAACTGACTGCCCTGAAAGCACAGGACCCAAGTTAGACCCCCAGAACCCATCCAAAAATAGCCAGCTATGGTGGTACACACTTGTATCCCCCATGGTAAGAAAGCAGAGACAAGGTTCTTTGAAGCTCACTGCCCAGCCAGTCTACACAGACTAAAGGGTGAGCTCCAGGGCAAGAGAACCTGTCTCCAGGAGACAGATGCCATTCTTAAGGATACCCACAGTTGCCCTCCAGCGTGCGCACACACACACACAGAATGGTGCACAGAAAGATGGCTCAGCAGGTCAACACACTTGCCACTAAATATGACAACCTGAGTCTGATCTCCAAGGTTATCCTCTAACGTTGACATGTGTGCTATGACAGTTGCCTTCTCCCACATACAGCAATAAATGTAATTTTTAAATTTTGAAAAACATTAGCTGGAACCCTGGAACAACAGTCCAGAGGCTAAGAGCCGGATACACACTGAGACCCTATCTCAAATCAAAACAAACCCCAACTCCCAGGGGTCAGAAAGAAAACTTAGCAGAAAAGAGGACTTGTGGCTCTTGCAAGAGGACCTGAGTTTACTCAGTATGCACATGGTAGCTCACAACTGCCTGAGATGCCCTCCTTCTGATCATCATGGGCACTAGGCACACATGTTGCACACATGCGCACACAAACGCACACACACAGGCAAAACACTGACACACATAAAAATAAAAAACCTTAAAACAACAACAAAAAAATAGGACAGTGAACAAACATCACCCTAATCAAAGAAAATAAAGAGCACATACAAACTCTAAGTGTTGTGAGGCTGAGACAGAGGATCACAATGTAGGCCAGCCTAAGCTACATAGTGAGACTCATAACAGCTTCCCACCCAACAAATAATAAAAACAAACTAGATAGAGCAGAACAGGAGAAACTGGGCCCTTTAAGGACAAGCCAGTGGATTAAATGTAGCTGTATACTTCTGTTTAAAAGTTACATATAAAATATACCATCTCACCTGTTTTCAGACGTACAGTTCAATGACATTAACACACTCACACTGCTGTGCAACTGCCACATTATTCATCTCCAGACTTTCTCAACTTTCCAGAGTGAGCCTATATCTGTCAAACAAGCGTGCAGGTTGGGTTGCAGCACTTGCAGAGAGTGTGCGCATAGGACCCTTGCTTCCAACTGCAGCTGAGGAAGAAGCTTCCTCCCTCTATGCAGCCACTGGCAGTTACCACTCCTTGGTGTGTGTGTCCACATTGTGGAACAATGTGGAGGTCAGGGACAATTTTTAATGACTGGTTCTTTTCTTCTGCCACATAGGTTCCAAGGATCAGACTCAGGATGTCAGGCTTGGTGACAAGTACCTTTTTCCGATAAGCAATCTCACTGTTCCCCTTCTATACTGATTGGTCTGTCAACTTGACACAACCTGTAATCATCTCTGAAGAGGGAAACTCCACTGATAAAGTGCTTCCATCAGATTGGCCTGTAGGCAAGTCTGTGAGACACTTGACTGATGAAGATGGAGGAGGAGGTCCTCGCCCACTGCAGACTGCATCCACTCTGGCAGGTGGACCTGGCTTATACGAGAAAGCAGGCTGAGCAAGCCACGGAGCAGGCCAGTAACAGCACTCCTCCATGGCCTCTGTATTAGCTCCTGCCTCCAGGTTCCTGCCTTGAATTCCCTTCATGGTAAACTACGAGCTAGAAGGTGTCAGGGTCTTATCCTGGCAACATAAAGCACGACAGCTCTCCTCTCCCTGTATCAGGAGCCGTATCTGCCTTCTGATACCCGGCTTACTTCAACCACATCTCTTACTACTTTAGTAAAGTCAAGGACATCCTCAGCTACATATCAAGTTCAAGGCTCCCTGGGCTACATTAGATCCTCTCTCTCTAGCTGGGTGTAGTGTGGTGGGATGTCTTTAATCCCAGAATTCAGGAGGTGAGGCCAGAGGATCTTTGTGAATTTGAAGCCAGCCTAGTCCACATAGTAAGTTCCAAGCCAGCCAGGGCTACAAAGTGAGACCCTGTCTCAAACAAACAAACAAACAAACAAACAAACCATAAAATAAAACCTCTGAGCCAGAGAGATGACTCCATGGGCAGTCACTGTGCTGTTTTAAGCTGGTTAGAGTGGCACCTGCCGTATTTCATGTGTATGGTGCTATGTCTGTATGTATGACTGTGCACCATGAAGGTACCTGGCAAAGGACAGAAGAGGAAGTTGGACCCCTGGAACTGGAGGTACAGACAGTTGAGTTGTTATGTGGGTGCTGGGAACTGAACCTGGATCCTCTTAAATTAATGCTAAAGCCATCTCACCAACCCCTGCTCTGTTCTCTATTTCTTAAAATCTGAACATCTTACAACTGCTCCAAATCCAGCTGTTCTGTGGCTGCTGTTATCTCCAGCAGCAGAGAGCCTAAACACTACGCTTTCCGCTCTAGAACAAAAATCACAGAACTCGGTGCCTTAGACCCTCCCTCAGCTGTCCAATGGCCAGTTGAATTTGAGCAGCAGGAGAGTGAGCCCCAGTCTGACACTGTGGGCTCCAGCCTGACACTGTCTGGATGGCTAAGAACCAGAGGATGAATCAGAACCAAATACAACTGGAAAAAAAAGTTCATAAACTGATTCCTCGTGACATTTTGTTATCCTCATAGATTGGTTCCCAGCAACCGATGGGAGCAAATACTGAAACCCACAGCCAGACCTTACGCAGAGCTCCAGGAACCCTGAAGTGGGGAGGAAGGATTGTAGGATCCAGAGGGGTCTGGACACCCTGAGAACAAGGCCCATAGAATAAACTAAGCAGGGTCATGGGGGCTCACAGGACCTGAAGCGATAATCCGGGAGCCTGCGTGGGTCTGCGCCAGGTCCTCTGCATCTGTTCTGGTTGTTAGCTTGGTGTTCCTGTGGGACTCCTAACAGTGCGAGATGGCTGTCTCTGACTCTTGCACTTGCTCTTGGAACCCTTTTCCTTCTACTGGGCTGTCTCACCCAGCCCTAATAGCAAGGATTGTGCTTAGTCTTAGTCTAACTTGTCATACTGTGTTCAGTTGATATCCCTGGGAGCCCTGCTCTTTTCTAAAGGGAAATGGAGGAATGAATCTGGGGGAGAGGGGAGTGGGAGGAGAACTGGAAGTGGAGGGAAGGGAAACAGTGGCTAGGATGTAATATAAGATAAAGAACAGTAAAAAAAAAAAAAGGAAGAAGAAGAAGAAGAAGAAGAAGAAGAAGAAGAAGAAGAAGAAGAAGAAGAAGAAGAAGAAGAAAACAACCAATATATCCGTAACTTTGGGTAGATAGTGGAAAAGCCTTAAAACCAATCTGAACCCTGGGTAGAGATCAAGACGGAGCTCGCAGTGAACAGGTCAAACAGAAAACCAGAATCTGGACAAGGCCAAGCACTACAGCAGAAACTAAGGGGGGCTGGAGAGATGGCTCACTGGTTGAGAGCACTGGCAGCTTTCAGAGGGCCCAAGTTCAATTCTCTGCACCAATATGGCAGCTTACAACTGTGTTCACCCCGTCCCAGGAGATCAGACACCTTCTGACCTGCACATGCACAGCAGGCATATGGTACAGATATGCGCACAGCCAAAACATTCATATACTCTATTTTCTTCTGTTTAAAGTGCCTAAAGAAACAGAAAAGTACAGTTAATCCAAACTTATCTTATTTCACTTTCCACAGGTGAAGCTTCCTAAAGTGCCTCTGACGCATTCGGTCACAAAGCCCACGGGTGCCTAAGCAGGACTTGCAGTGACTAGAGCCTATGCCAATCAGCTCAGGTTTCTGCTGTCCTAGTGTAATTTTCTGTGTATGCCATAATAGAAGGAAGGGTGGGAGTCCCTGCACTGACTCTGAGCCCTTCCTCAGCAGAGGCTGCCATATGCTTCATGTCCCTGCACAAGGCACTAGGACTGACCTGCAGTTACTGACACACGCTGCCAACAGCTCCACTGAGGACCACAGGACATCTGTAGTGTCAAGCAGCAAGGAACCCACCTGTGGCCCCCAGTCCTTCTCCTGAATCTGACAAACTAGACAAGTTCTCAGACTCTAGTGTTCCTGAGGGCTGAGAGCCTGCCAAGACAGAAGGATGTGCATACCTGTAACCATGGCACATGGGAGGCAGAACCAGGCCACTGTGGTCTATATAACTCAGGACAGTCTAGAATGCACACATTCTTCTCTCAAAAACGGTCAAGATGGTTCATCAGGCAAAAGTGCTTACTACCAAACCTGAAGATCTGAGTCCAATACCCAGGATTCACATGGTAGAAGGAGAAAAACGACAATTTGCTATTCCACACACACACTCGAAGTGGCATGCATACCCACACACATACACACAGTGGCATGCACACTTTCTCTCTCTCTCTCTCTCTCTCTCTCTCTCTCTCTCTCTCTCTCTCT
>NW_021620574.1:1521026-1546026 GCF_004785775.1 Grammomys surdaster | reverse complement strand
GCCCTGGCTGCCCTGGAACTCACCCTGTAGACCAGGCTGGCCTCGAACTCAAAGACTCACCTGCCTCTGCCTCCTGAGTGCTGGGATTAAAATGGGCCACCACCACCTGGCAAATCAAAGAAAGAGAGAGAGAGAGAGAGAGAGAGAGAGAGAGAGAGAGAGAGAGAGAGAGAGAGGGGAAGAAGAAGGAGGAGGAGGAAGAGGAGGAGGAGGAAGAGGAGGAAGAGGAGAGGGAGAGAGGGAGGGAAAGAGGAAAGAAAGAAAGAAAGAAAGAAAGAAAGAAAGAAAGAAAGAAAGACAAGAAAAGGCCCAATTACACTTGAAGAAAAAAGTGGAAAGCAGCAGCAACAAGCTAACTAGCTGTCTAGGAAGAAGAGACCACTTTCCTCAATAAAATATTTTCTGTATGGAAGTTTACAGTTCTATTTAAGGTCACGTCTAAATGTTTTATTCAAAAGGAGAAAATGACAGGACTGGGAACGTAGCTCAGTCAGTGGGGTGCTTAGCTGTCATGCACAAGGCCAAGGGTTCAGTCCCCAGCACTGATAAAGCAGGGTGGATGCAGATACCTGCAACCCCAGCACCACAGAGGTAGAAGGATCATTAGTTCAAAGACATCTCCAACTACACAGCTAGTTTGAGGCTAGCCTAGGCTACACAATACCCCATCACACACAGAAATTTTTTGCAGTAGAAAGCAAATGTTCTCTTCCATCCTAGACTCGTTTTAAATGTAAACACTCATAACTGATGCTGACACATAAATAAAAGGGTGTGTATGCTGGGCTCTTACCAGCAATGGGAGAGCTAAGGCACCAAAAGACCTGTCACACTCAGTTATGTGACTCTTCTTGGGGACAGACAACCTGTCCAGTAGAATTTGTGTGACAAGTTTTACAGACTAGGTAAAAACTTCAAAACAAGGCCTCTTGGAACCAGCTGTAAAAGTTTTGTCAGGAACAAAACATTAAGCCATAGTTTTCATGGCAACTTATTTTAGTATTTATTTATTTATTTATTTATTTATAACATGTTCTTGATAGCCTACGCCAAGATCTTTTTTTTTTTTTTTTTGGTTTTTTCAAGACAGGGTTTCTCTGTGTAGTTCTGGCTGTCCTGGAACTCACTTGGTAGACCAGGCTGGCCTCGAACTCAGAAATCCGCCTGCCTCTGCCTCCCAAGTGCTGGGATTAAAGGCGTGCGCCACCACCGCCCGGCCTACGCCAAGATCTTAAGCGAAGAAAATGGGTAAGAAATCATCCCTTGAGATGGAGTCACCAACATGACCTTGTCTCTAGGGAAACTGACGCTTTATTTTATAATCATTTACAAAGCTATATAATAGTATTATGATAAATAAAATTTTTCGCCAGGCAGTGGTGGCGCACACCTTTAATCCCAGCCCTTGGGAGGCAGAGGCAGGCAGATTTCTGAGTTCGAGGCCAGCCTGGTCTACAGAGCGAGTTCCAGGACAGCCAGGGATACACAGAGAAACCCTGTCTCAAGAAAAAAAAAAAAAAAAAACTTTTCCAACAATAAAATTTTATATGGCTATACGTGTGTCATCAGAGGAAGGCTTTGGCATACGGTAAAGAAAGTCTTAAATAAAAAGAATTAAAATAGTTTAAATTTATGTGTTGAAGATTTATAAAAAATATTAGGTATTAGATGTTAAACAATATTTGATTATAAAGACTTATGAACCTGTTCTCGGAGATCTGCCACTAGCCTTGGATGACGGCCCCACTGAATACATCTTTTTAGAGTTGTAATATTTGAATGATTTTTTATTGTGTCACATAATAATTATGATGTTACCTGTTCTATTTGTGATTTATTGAATATATCTTTTTAGAGTTGATGTTTGAATGATTCTTGTGTTTTACTGTGTCAAATGATAATGATTGTTTTTTGTATACGTCTCTTAGGAGCTGTAATATTTGTTTTTTCTATGTATAAGAACCCTTGTTTGAGAGCTACAAAAATACACTCAGATTTAAACTGTCTCTGTGTTTGTTTTTGTTTGTCACCGCTGAATCTTTATCCACCTAGCTTTCGAAGACCCTCATCCCCGGCACTCCTGTACCCAACTGGGGTGCTCAGTGACAACAACCCTCAAGTCTTAAGCCATTTCTTTAGAACATACTCTTTCTAGAAATCTGTAAGAAAACTCAAGAACATTTACACAAAAGGTCACACCTTGGACAATACTTTCCCAAACTAGAATATGAACCCTTCACTTAAAAAAAAAAAAGAAAAAGAAACGCACACAAATGTTTGTAGCTGGCAGTGGTGGCCCTTGCCTTTAATCCCAGCACTCAGGAGGCAGAGATGGGGGGTGGGGAGTGCTGCAGGGGCTGGAAGATGGCCTGTTCCAAGGGGACTGTCTGACGCTCTCCTGACCTCTTCCACCCCCTACATGTGTGGTCCACAGGCACGAGTGCAGCCAAACGCCAAGAGACAGGAAATTGTTAGATAGATAGATCTATCTATCTATCTATCTATCTATGTATCTTATCTATCCATTCATCGTTGGGGGTCTCATTATGTAGCCCTGGCTGGCCTGGAACAAATTCTGTAGACCAGGCTTGTCTTGAACTCCTCCTGTCTCTGCCTCCTTAGCACTGGGATTAAAGGTGAGCACCACCAATCCTGCAGAGCGGGGAGTGTACAGGAGAGCAGGTGGATACAGGGGAGGCCACAAGAGACTGAGCTTTGGGTCACCTGGAGCTCAAGTTAAGAGACAGAAAATGCCCAATATGGGTGCTGGGTAGGAGCAGCTACTGACCCACTTCTCTAGTTTATTTACACTTTAGTTTCATGTGTATGAGGTGTATTTAGGCAGGTGTGCACCATATCACACGTGGAGGTTAAAGAACAACTTTTGAGCATGGGTTCTTTGCACCATACAGGTTCCAGGATTCAAACTTAGGTTTTCAGACTAGGCTTCAAGTGCCCTTACCTAAGCCAACCAGTGGTTCCCAACCTTCCTAACACTGTGACCCTTTAATACTGAACCCCAACCATAAAATTATTTCATTGCTACTTCTTAACTGTAATTTTGCAACTGTTCTAAATTTTAAGTATCTAGTATTTCCTGTAGTTTTAGGTGACCCATAGGTCGAGGACCACTGTGTTAAACCCAAAGCCCCACTGCCTCCTGAAGCCCTTGTTTCATTTGGTTGGTTGGTTGGTTTTTAAGGATAGGGTCTCAGTGCCAAGAAACAGCTCAGCTGTTCAGAGCACTGGCTGCTCTTTCAGAGGACTCGAGTTCAATTCCCAGCACCAATATGGCAGTTCACAACTGTAACTCCAGTTCCAGGGGGTTCTGATACCTTCATTCACATACATGCTGGCAAAACACCAATGCACATAAAATAAAAATGATTTAAAATCAAACAAGTAAAATAAAGATAGGAACTCATTATGTAAGTCAGACTGGCCTCAAGCTCAAAGGTCCATCTGCCTCTGCCTCCAGAGTGCTGGGACTAAAGGTGTCATGATGTCCAAGGAAGCCCTCACTTTCTGGAACTCTTTCCAAATGTTCTCTGACTCTTTTTATTATAGAAGTGTTTCATTAGCTCCCTATTCACCACAGATCTCACAATGGAGAAGGTTCGATAGAAAACTAAGGATAGCATAACCTCCGGACCCTAACACGATATATATGAGACAGACACACAGAGCTTAACATTCTCAAAGGACAGAAGCGATAAGTTAGTCAGTGGAGACCCTGAGTTCCCAGCAAACAAAACCTCTAAATTCTACCAGGATGTTCAGTCACCACCTCCAAGTCCCCTCCACCCTTGAGATTTTTTGTTTTGTTACACAGGGTCTCATTTATCCCAGGCTGGCCTCAAATTCAATGTGTAGCTGAAAATGACTATAATTTTTTAAAAGAATTTTATTTATGACTTGTGGTGTTTTGCTTGTATAGATGCCTGTGTTCCCCCTCTGTGGCTAGTGACTGCAGAGGCCAGGTAAATGCTGGACATCAAGGCCAGGTCCTCTAGAAGAACAGTCTATACTGATAGCTACTGAGCCATCTTTCCAGCCCCAGTCTTTAACTCCTGATGCTACCTCTGATCTCCCAAGGGTAGCAGCACCAGAGTCATACTTACCAAGGAAGCACTAACTAAGCTACACTCCCACCCTTATTCTTACAAGATTTATTTATTTTATGTGCATCTATGTTTTGTCTTTATGCATGTGTATCAGGTGCCTGCCTGGTGTCCACTAAGACAGAAGATATCGGGTCCCTGGAACTAAAGCTAAGGACGGTTCTGAGCCTTCAGGTGGGTGACGAAGAAGCAAACTTGGAGGCTTCTGTAAGAGCAGGTGCTCTTCACTGATGAGCCATCTCCTCAGCCCCATCCTTTTTTTTTTTTTTTAATTAAATTATATGTGTGCACGCGCATGCAAGTTTTGCTGGGTCTCCTGGAGATGAAGCTCAGGGGTTGTAACCCCGGAAGTGGGTGCTGGGAACTGAACTCTAGTCCTCTGAACAACCAACCAAGCCCTGCACTGAGGCAACTGGGGAGGGAAGACGTTATGTTATTCAAGCATCTGCTGGCCTCTATCTCCTACTCTTCTTGCCTCTACCTTCCAAGTACTAGGACTGCATGCTGTCTCACTTGTCACACACAGCTATGGAGTGGCTTTTCTTAAAAAACATTTTTTTCAGCCGGGCGGTGGTGGCGCACGCCTTTAATCCCAGCACTTGGGAGGCAGAGGCAGGTGGATTTCTGAGTTCGAGGCCAGCCTGGTCTACAGAGTGAGTTCCAGGACAGCCAGGGCTACACAGAGAAACCCTGTCTTGAAAAAACCGAAAAAAAAAAAAAAAACAAAAAAAACACATTTTTTTCCTTTCTTTTCACATCATTTTTGTCTGGAGCCAGAGAGTGACTCTGAAAGAATCCGTTCTCTCCTTCTCCATGTGGGCCTGGGGCAGGAGTCCGGAATCAGACCCAGGTCTTCAAGCTTGCTGGCAGCTTTCATCCACTGAACCATCTAGCCAGCCCTACGTGGCCTTTCTAACCACACTACTCTGGATCACCCCAGGCCCTGACCCCCAGAGGATGCTCTCGGCCCCTGACCTTCTCCAGCTTCACCTCTTGCTGAAGCACCAAGAGCTGCTACTGGAAGCCGATACAGACAAGATGAAAACGTTACCACTCACAAGGCACCGAGTAAAGTCACTGTAATAACTGTCGCTCCACATCGGCCCACGCTGCTCTTCTATGAACTTGCTCTCTTTTCTGGCTGCCCTGAGTGTTGGTGTTATGCTCTATGACGGAGGCTACTAACTGCAGTAACACTTACTTGCTGTGTGCCCCGCACAGTATCATTCAACTCTCACGACAGCCTGCTAGGTAGCTGCTACCATGACTCCTTATCCACAAGGGAAAGCCAAACTTAAGTTCCAACAAGTAATTTATCAAATGCATACAATAGGACAGCATGGGACAGCACAGGCAGGAGGTGAGCCCGCCCCCATCTCGTCTGCCCTGCAACCCAGCTCTAATCATTGTGGCATCCCACCTCTAAAGCACGTGTGCCAAACGCACTGGTGTGCTCCGACCCCAAAGTCCTGTGAGGAAGCAGAGCCACAGCCTCAGCTCTAACAACCCTGGTTTTAAAGAAGTGTCTCCTCATCAATAGGGAACGCCTCTGTCCTTGAACTCCGTTCCCCTCACTGTAAGTGCTGAAAAGGTTCACATGAACACACACATACTGAGAACACTTCTGACAAAGCTTCTCAACTGTTCAATTATCTCCAAATGTGTCAAAGAGTTGTGTTGGTCTTTATTTTTGTTTTGTTTGAGACAATCTTGCTATGTAACCCAGGCTGGCCTAAGTCTACCTACCGTCTGCACCTTCCATCTTCCTAGCGCTGAGATTACAGGCCTGTCACCACACCCGGCCCCCCTTACCTCTTCCTTAAGCAGTAACTAGAAACCCTACACAGTTCTATACATTGCTATGCCGTGTTCTTCTTATAAAAGCAAGATTCTTAAGTTCAAACCCAGCCCATCTCAAAAAAGGAAGTAAGAGTCTGCTGCGGCTTCCAGGTCAACCTCGGCACTCGACAGAGGCAGGTGGCTGTTGGGTTGAGGCGAGCAAGCAGGGGACTATACAGAGAGACCTTGTCTCAAACAAACAAAGAAGGGAAGGGAAAAGGAAAGAGAGAAAGAAGGAAAACTGCACGACAGCAGGAGGGACTGTGTGCCCCGAACAGTATCATTCAACTCTCACGACAGCCTGCTGTGTCGTGGAGGCAGCCTTTTCCAGCTGCCTCCAAGCTCGGTGACTCGTTCTGTGAAAAGCTGAACCTAAGTGGACGCGGCCTTTCTTAAGACGGCCTTTAGCAATGTATGCAAGCTCAAGTCCAATATGCAAAAGGCCAACCCAACGGCCGCTGGAGCACACAAGTGGAGATACTAGTCCCAGTCAGGTCTAAGACAAAATGGTAGCAAAGACAGTCCCCATCTACCCAAATGGGGACAGAGATGGAGGTACGCAGACACTAGATTCTATCCTGTTGCAATGACTGAAGCAATCAGACTCCTGCAGATCTCCTCCCAATAAAACTTTCATGCCATGGACCCAAGGGTGACCCAATCCAACAGCGGCAGAGACGGGTTTTACATTACCTGTCTCCCTCACCCTAATGACCTCTCTATTTTCTCCTTTAGTCCTGACCACATACTCCACCACAATCTTCCTGGCCCAGAGACCAGCAGTAATATAACGCCCCCACCCCACCCCCCAAAAAAGAACAAGTCTCTCCAAAAAGAGAGTTACGACTTAACTAAACGACCCTGAGTTTTGAACAGGGAACTTTACCTCCCCACCTCCCCCTCCTTCCTTCAAAGGACTGGCGTAAGCAATGGCTTCATTTTCTGTTCCGGGAATCCTGGTACTTCCTAGAGAAAGAAAGCGGATTGGAAGACACAAACTCAGGGCCAGTGACAAGATGCTCCCTCCGTCGGTGAGACCGCCCCCGCTACGCCTGGGGGAGGAAGGCCCCACCTCTCTCCTCCAAGCTAGCTCAGGTCCCCCTCCCCCTTCTCCAGCCTCCTCTCCACCCTCTCCCCACCTGCTGCCCTCTTCCCAACCTGCCCTTCCCGACACCCCAAAGCAACCTCCGTGAGAGCCGTGCGCAGCCGAGCCCCCCACCGTAGGCCCTGATGCTAAGCCCCGGGCCCCATGCCCCGCGATGGGTGAGGGAGAATAACCACGGCAAGGCTTTTCTTTGGTTCCCCCCACAGCTCAGGCGGGGGAGGGAAGAGAGAAAAGGCAGCATTCCTCACAGCCCTTAAAACACAAGGAAAAGATCCAAACAGCCACACCGCCCCCGCGTCACCTCCCACCGGTCCAGCTTGCCTCCCCTCTCAACCCAAAGCTCACCTCTGCAGCCCAGGTCGCCCCCTCGGGCGAGGCGGAGGACACATCCGTGTGCGCCCCCCGCCCCCACCCCAGCTCGGCGTCCTTCAGCTGCGGGGGCAGGAGCGGGGCTGGGGTCCCCAGCTCTGCGAGGATCACCCCCGGGCACCTCGCCAAGGCGGTGCGAGCCTGACCACGGCGAGGGGCCTCGGGCTCCCACCCTTACCCAGCCTCTTCCCTGCCCGGACCCGCCTTCCCTCTCCAGCTCCGAACCTGTTCCTGCTCCCTGCGCCGCGGCTGCCACCGCCGCCTCCGCCCCCGCAGGTTCCGCCTGGCTCTCCGGCCGCTGCCTCCCGCTCCGCAAACCGACCGCGGCGAAGCTGCTCCGCTGGCCCGCTCCCCGGCTCCCTCCTGCCCTCCCTCCACCTAGCACCGGAAGCCGCGACGGCAACAGGAGCTGTGCGGCGAACACCCACCCCCCCTCAAGCCCGGGATACTTCCCACCTCCACGATCGCGCGAGAAGTGCGCGGCAGCGAGCGGCAGTTCTCGCGAGACCCATCACCATGGCAGCGGCTGCAGCAAAAGCAGCCGGTGCTGAAGCTGAGCCTAGGCGGGGGCCTGTGTGGGGGCTGGAGGATCCGGAGGCACGGTGTGGAGAGCAGGCTGTGGGCACTGAGGTGAGGCTCCCGAGCGAGCTCCGGGGCCTTGCCACATTCTGGCTGCGCTGGCCACAGGGCTCGGGCCAGGGAGTCTCTGGGGTTTCTTAGGCAGAGCCTAAGTGGAGTATGGCCAGTGCTGTAACCTGCCCTAGTCCATCTTATGGCTAATAAACAGCGCTTCTTCGCATGCACCCCACTTGCTAATCCGCTCAACTCCCTAATTCCTAAGGATACTTTCTCTGAGATCCTTTCTCATAAAGGAAAAGGAGATAGAACGTTGCATTCAAGGAAACATCTGGATCGGGGTCATCTAGGAGGTTAAACTTAAAGATGGGCAGAAACTCAAGAGGCAGCTCTCGTGAAGTCTCTCTAGATGAGTCTGGATTTTAGTATCCCAAGGAAAGAGGAAAGAACACCCAGGTCCCCGCCTTCCTTCCCTGACACTCATCTTTTGACGTGATGGAGACACACTGCCTCAGACTAGCCACAAGCTATGTTAGAATCTGCACTAGAAGGGTTCTCACCAGAAACACTGAACAGCCCTTTCTTTAAATGCATCTAGTATAAGAGCTTGGTGCAATCTCTCCTTCCAAAACATAAGCAGGAAAGTAGCCACTCAGCGTCTATCCCTTGACACATTCATCTCTGGTTTATACCTTTTTACTAGTTTGTCTTCTATTTGCCTCAAGAATAACACGACTGGCCAGGCAGTGGTGGCACAGGCTTTTAATCCCAGCACTGGAGACTGGGGAGGCAGAGGCAAGTGGATCTCTGAGTTAAAGGCCAGCCTGAATTACAGAGCAGGCTCCAGGAGAACCAGGAAGAGATGGACAACAAGGAGCTTGTTGATAATGAAGAGAATTCTATTTGTCCCAACTCAGGACTCACTGCTGTCGAGAGCTTTTGTTAAACATTGGTTTTTGGTTTGTTTGTTTGTTTGTTTGTTTGCTTTTTACCATTTATTAACTTTGGAGTGTGTGTGTGTGTGTGTGTGTGAGATTGTGGGTGCACTTGTGTCCCTAGCAAGATGTGGAGGTTAGAGAGGACACCTTTCAGGCGTCGATTCTTGACTTTTCCCTTGTTGGGGCAGGATCTCTGGTTTCTGCTGCTGTAGTGCACACTCCAGGCCTGCTCTGTGCAATTCTCCTGACCTCACTCCCCATCTTGCTTTAGGAAAGCTCTCATTACACCACAGGCATCCAGTATTTAAAAAAATATATTTGTTATTGTTGTTGTTTTTAAGACAGGGGCTTACTATGTAGCCCCTACCCCCGGCCTTGAACCCACTTTATAGACCAAGCTGGCATTGAACTCACAATCTGCCTGCCTCTGTCTCCAAAAGTATTTCATTTAACTATACTTATGCACATACGTCTGTGTGTATGAGTATGTGCCTGTAAGTGTGGTAACTGCTGCGGGGAGAAAAATGTAAGATCCCCTGAAGATAGAGTCACACACAGTTGTGAGTTGTCCCACATTGGTCTTGGGATCAGAGTTCCCTGGGCAAGAGCACTCAGTAAAAGCCTGATCTCCCTCCACCTTTAAAACAGATTCTGGGGATCGAACTCAGGTGAGGCTTATCTTGCTAGTACTTTTAATGGCTGAACTATCATCTCCCTAGCACAGACTCTTGAGTTTTTAAAGGCAAAAGATTCCCCAAAATATAGTTACTGTGCTGGGTAGTTTTATGTCAGCTGGACCCAGGTGACAGATTCATGCAGGAAGAGAGAACCTCAGTTAAGAAAACAACTTGCTTCATCAGCTTGGCCTGTAAGTAAGCCTGGGGGACATCTTCTTTGATAATTGAAAGTCAAGCTGGCTGTAGGAGGTGTCACCCCTGAGCGGGTGACTTGTATAAGAGAGCAGGCTGAGCAAACTCACGTGCAAACAGCAATCCTCCGAGGCCTCTGCTTCGGTCCCTGCCTCCGGGTTCCTACCCTCGAGTTCCAACTCAGTGATAAACTCTAGTAAACCCTTTCTTCCTCAGGTTGCATTTGGACAGTAGGAGTGAGATGTTGCCGTCACAGACCTGACCATGTGTGGGAGAGGGTTGTGGTGTCGTTTGAACTCTGGGCTGGAAAAGCCAGTGTGTGCTCCGAGCTCAGTGTGGGCCTTAGAAGGTGATGGTGAGAGCAGAGCCTGGCCTGGGAAGTTACAGGGAGAAACTCGAGAGTTCCTCAAAGAGTCTCATATTTTAAGAACCACTAAAGTGCAGGTGTGGTGCTTCACACCTTTAATCCCAGGCTCTGGAGGCAGAAGCAGATAGATTTCTGTGAGTTCACAGCCAATGTGATGAACATAGTAAGTTCCAGGCCACCCAGGGCTATATAGAGAGACCCCCATCTTTAAAAATAAAATTAGCCGGGCAGTGGAGGCGCACACCTTTAATCCCAGCACTTGGGAGGCAGAGGCAGGTGGATTTCTGAGTTCGAGGCCAGCCTGGTCTACAGAGTGAGTTCCAGGACAGCCAGGGCTACACAGAAAAACCCTGTCTTGAAAAACCAAAAAATAATAATAATAATAACTAAAGTGAAAATTTTACTTTGCTGGGACAATTGATACTGGACAGCTGGGGCTGAAGCATCAGCTGTGATTAAAGAATCAGCAGTCCAGGGTAGTGGCACAGGACTTTAATCCCAGCACTTGGGAAGCAGAGTCAGGTGGATCTCTGACTTTGAGGCCAGCCTGGTCAACTGTCACCATGTGGCAGTGGGTGGGGATGGGGGAGATGTGGAGGGAGAGAGTGAGCACAACCCAGCTGCAGCAGAGAGCCAGCATTTTGGAGATGCCAGAACCCGTGGGACACCTGCCAAGGACAGAAGTAACTGTGGAACAGAGCTGCCCTGGGCCAAGGAGACAAGCTGGCAGAGCTGAGGAAATGGAGGCCTCTGGGCCCCAGAGAACCAGGAGTGGGTCCCAACACTGACCTTTTCACCATGTTGGACTCTGGTTTTGTTTTGGTTGTTTGTAATTGCCCTGGTTTTTCCTTTTTTGAAGCAATAAAATATGGAACGTATTTATTTTATAGGACCCCACGCTTAAGAGACTTTGGAATTTTACCGAGATTTTGAATATTTTAGAAGAACATTGAACTTTAAAAGAGACTTTGGATGTTTCTAAAGAGACTG
This sequence comes from Grammomys surdaster, assembly GCF_004785775.1. NCBI lineage: Eukaryota > Metazoa > Chordata > Mammalia > Rodentia > Muridae > Grammomys > Grammomys surdaster. Next base: position 1,534,852 of record NW_021620574.1, on the reverse strand, counting down.
GATTTTTTTTTTTTTTTTTTTTTTTTTTTGGTTTTTCGAGACAGGGTTTCTCTGTGTAGCCTTGGCTGTCCTGGAACTCACTCTGTAGACCAGGCTGACCTCGAACTCAGAAATCTGCCTGCCTCTGCCTCCCAAGTGGTGGGATTAAAGGCGTGTGCCACCACTGCCCAGCCTGAATTTTTTTTTAATGTTTGAATTTTTAACAACTATGGGAAACTTCAACATTGGAATGTTTTGTGTCATTCTAACATGCCACATGCTACATTGTGGGTAACTGAGAAAGGAAAGGTTCTAGTTGAATAGTGATGTATCTGTGTGTCATATTGTCAAGGGGTCATCTGTACTGGCTAGTTGATGTCAACTTGATACAAATTAACAATCATTTGGGAAGAGGAAACCCTAGTCAAGAAAGGACCTCAGCCGACTATGAGCAAGCCTGCGGGGCATTTCTCTCAACCGATGATCAGCACGGGAGGGCCCAGGTCACTGTGGGCAGTGCCACCGTTGAATTTTATAAAGCAGGTGAGAGCTGGTTAAACACTCAGAGGTTAAGGGCACAGGCAGCTTTTCCCAAGGACCTGGTTCAATTCACCACATCCATATGGTGGCAAGCAACCATCTGTGACTCTAGTCCCAGGCCCTATGGTCACTGTGTGTGCATGGCACACAGACATACATGTAGGCAAAACACTCATGCACATAAAAATAAGTTCAAATCTCAGGGGAAAAAAATCAGGAAAGCAAGCTGAGCCAGCAGTGGTGGGGCGTATCATTAGTCCCAGCACTCAGGAGGCAGAGGCAGGAGGATCTCTGTGAGTCTGAGGCCAGCCTGGTCTACACAGCAAGTTCTAGAACAGCCAGGACTCCATAGAAGAAACCCTGTTGCCGGGCGGTGGTGGCACACGCCTTTAATCCCAGCACTTGGGAGGCAGAGGCAGGCGGATTTCTGTGTTGGAGGCCATCCTGGTCTACAGAGTGAGTTCTAGGACAGCCAGGGCTACACAGAGAAACCCTGTCTCGAAAAACAAAACAAACAAAAAGAAAGAAAGGAAGGAAGAAAGGAAGGAAGGAAGGAAGGAAGGAAGGAAGGAAGGAAAGAAAGAAAGAAAGAAAGAAAGAAAGAAAGAAAGAGAGAGAGAGAGAAACCCTGTATCAAGAAGGAGGGGGAAAAAAGCCATGGGGAGCATACCTCTAGATAGCACTCCTCCATGGCCTCTGCTTCAGTTCCTGCCTCCAGGCTCCTGCCCTGAGTACTGCCCTGTCCTTCAGTCACTATGGAATCTGTGCGGTGAAGTTAACCCTTTCCTCCTCAGCTTGCTTTTGGTCACAGTGTTTATCTCACCAATAGAAACCTTAAGACAGTTACACATTCATGTGGTCCGAGCTCTGACACGGCGTTACTGTGATTACTAAACTCTCCGTTTCTCTCCTAAAACTTTGTAATAGCACCCCACCAGGTTCTATACCCCCTCAGTCGCCTCCATGTGCTTTTCAACTGCTCACTCTGCTCCCTAGTGCCTCTACAACAGGCCTCATGGAACCCCAACAAGGAGAGGAAACCTGCTGATGAAGACTTTGAGTCAGTGAAAGGAAGTTGAAAATGGCGGACAGCTTCCTATGGCTCGGTAGGAACCACAGTTTGACTTGGAGATGGCAGGTGTGGTTAGAGACTCCCTCGGGTTTTCTGTCCTTCACCCTCTGGTGTGTGGAGGGGCAAGGGTCAGGTGAGGTTGTCCTGACACAAGCAGGGGTGGATAGAAGTGTTACTCCCCTGGAACCAGCTGCCCTACTATAAGCTACCCTAGCCATTTGGTCAAGGTAGAGGACAAAGCGCTCACTCAGAGTGTGAGGAGGCCCAGCAGCCTGACTTACTGTTCAACCGGCCTCTTCCCTCCCTCTAGCTGCCACCGGAGCCCAGTAAAAGCTGAAACTGTAGCCACCAATTCTGTGGGCCACATACTCCCACCCTATCACTGACCCCAGTCCTGGGCCCAAGCCCAGTGCATGTGCCTGCCTGGAGGGAGGGAGGAAGGGAGGGAGGGAGGGAGGGAGGCGTTGGCCTTGCTGACCAAATCCAATTGGAATTTGTCAAGGTTGTGGTTTGGGGCTTAAGTTTGCCACAGAGTGTGCTGAAGAGAAAAGCTAGGAAAGAGAGAGAGGCAAAGGGATGGACAGGGGAAAGAGAGGGAAAGTTAGAAAGACTCTTGCCACAACCTACTAGAGGGAGGGCATCTCCTTGCTGGATGTTCCCTGTTATTCTTGGTTGTATCCAAACCTATCTTACTTCAGTCCCCTCTCCTCTCTTCCTTTCCTCATTCGAACATTAGGGTAGCAGGTGTCTGCCATCCCCTGATAAGCTGTTTCCATGGAGAGGAGGAGGCCCTGAGTTCAGTGCCCAGCTCCCATTCCTGGCAGCTCACAACACCCTAACACCTCAATTCCAGGGGATCCAAGACTCTGTACTAGATACTCACACATCACATATACACATATATTTTTAACGTTTTTTTTTTAAGATTTATTTGTGTGTATATAAGTGTTTTGCCCACACATATGTCTGTGTACCATGTGCATGCCTAATGCCTTTGGAGGTCAGAATATGGTGTTGAATCCCTTGGAACTGGAGTTAAAGACAGTTATGAACTGCCATGTGGGAGCTAGAAATCAAACCCGGGTCTCCTGCAAGAGCAACAAGTGCTCTAAACCAAGAAGCCATTTCCCCAACCCCCCAAAAATTTTTTGTTTGTTTTTGGTTTTTTGAGATAGAGTATCTCTATAGAGCCCTGGCTGTCCTGGAACTTACTAAGTAGACCAGGCTGGCCTTGAACTCACAGAGATCTGCCTGTCTCTGCCTCCTGAGTGCCATGACACCTAGCCTCCCAAACTAAAAAGATGTAATGTCACCAATGGAGTACTGCCAGGATCCAACAGTCCTCAGACTCTCCGGGTCCCTTGGTGCTGTCTCACAAGATAACCTATCACCTGGAGTAGTGTAGGGAGCTATTTTCCACACTCCTTCACATCATCTTTTTGGTTTTTTTTAATATATATCTTTATTTCCTGTATGAGTGTTTTGCCCTTGTATGTCTCTGTGCCATGGGTGTGCAGGAGCCTGCAGAGGCCAGACGAGGGCATCAGATCCCCTGAGCTGGAGTCACCGATGGTTGTGAGCCACCATGTGGGTGCTGGGAACTGAATTTATGTTTCTCTGCAAAAGCAGCAGGTACCATCTCCAACCTCCGCAGGAGCATCTTATAGCCCCTGAATAAGCAGGCGTTCTGAACTCACTTTATACACCAGGCTGGCCTCAAACTCCTAGGGATCCACCTAACCCTGCTTCCACTCCAGGGAGTTTGCTTATTGTACGTGCACTGGTGGTTTTGCCTGTATGTTTGTGTAAAGGTGTCAGATCCCCTGGAACTGGAGTTACAGACACTTGTCAACCACCATGTGGGTGCTGGGAATTGCACCTGGATCCTCTGGAAGAACAACCAGTGCTCTTAACCACTGAGCCACCTCCCCAGCCCCTCCGAGTTGCATCCTAAAAGGTGCTTCTTTTCAAAGACTTTAGGCTAGGAATTGGAGATGTTGTAGAAAAAATTCTAGTTATATCCCTCTAGTTATATCTGAAAAGACCAGGGAGGCGCCAGCAGGTAAAGGTGCTTCCACCAAGCCTGAAGACCTAAACTCAGTCCCTGGAACCCAAGTGGTAAAAGGGGAGAACTGGCTTCTGCAAGTTGTCCTATGACTTCCATGTGAGCTTCCCGCATCCACTCGCATGTGCACTCACATGCATGGGTGTGCGCACACACAAATAAATGCAGAAAAATTTAAAAGATAAAGAAATCATTTTACTCAGATTAAATACAAAAGAACATTGAATAAAGACGGACAAATATATATGCAAATAATTCAGTGACAGAGAATGCTAGTTTTGCTAGAAATCGCTAATTTAAGTTGAGTCTGGTAAGGCCCACCTGCGATCCTAGTACAAGGGAAAGTCTGAAGTCAGCCTAGGGTGCATACTGACCTCCTGACTAGCTAGCTTGGGGTACCCAATGAGACCCTTTCTCAACAAACAACACATTTTGCGTTTTGAGCATTGGAATCCTCTCATATTTTTCCATCACCCTTGATGTACATTCCTCTCCCCCAGTTCTCTGGTTTGGACTTTGAGGCGACAGTACCTGCTCCTTTAAATCCACTTAATTTTAAGATACATTTAAGACCCTTAACTCCCATTGAAGATGTGACTTTAGCGAAGGGATCAACAAATGACAGCCAGAGGACCAGGTCTGGCCCTGCACACCAGCTTTGGGAGGTTTGTTGAATACAGCTATCCCAAAACCGAGCAGTGGTGATGCGCGCCTTTGATCCCAGCACTCAGGAGGCAGAGACAGGCGGATTTCTGAGTTTGAGGCCAGCCTGGTCTACAGAGTGAGTTCCAGGACAGCCAGGGCTACACAGAGAAACCCTGTCTCGAAAAAAAAAAAAAAAAAAAGAATAAAGCTATCCCCATCTACTTATGTGTGGCCCGTGTCTGCTTTTGTTCATCCCCTGCCCATAATTATTTTGGGTCTATAACAGCAGAATTGAGTAACTATGGCAGAGGTGAATCGTTGACATAAAGACCACGATATAAATAGCCTAGTATATTTACCACCTAGCCCTTTACAGGGGAAACAAAAATCGCCAGCTTTGGTTTTGAGAAATGAAGGTGACCCTGGAGCCGAGGGCTCAGGGTGAACAAGGTCTGTGTACATTTGGATCTAAAAGTCCTTCGAACCCCAAAGTCCACCTTGGTTTTACAGACTAAAAACCTAAACTCAGTCATTGAGCATCATCACCAATCCTTTGTGGAAGTCAGCAGGATATACGTAAAAAGTCACTGAGTACAGAGTGCAGACTTCACCTAGAGAGAGAGAGGAAAAAACGCAGGCTGCTACCCCGAGTGTGGCTAGACATACCACCGTCTGCATCCGCCAGTCCAGTAGTCCAGTAACTTAATTTATTTTAGTTTTAAACAGGAACCAAGAACATGTCTCAGTACAATAAATTATCCATCCCCACCCTTCCTGCTGAAGAAGGAAAAGAGTGTCCAAGAATTATGGCTAAAACCTTTCTCTTGGAGGGACCCTTTCAACGACTGAATGGAAGGAGAAGCCTCCCAAAGTGCCTAACAAGACAGCTGTCTGAGGGTTCCCTGTGGTACTCTGTCCTTTTCCAACTGAAAAACCTCTCATTATTGTCCCCTGAGGCCCCATAAGAGGAGGTTCTGGGCTGTAGTGGAGGAGTTTGAGAACCACAAATAGGAAGAGGTGGTCTCTTTCTATATATACGGGAGTTAATGACTCCACACAGTGCCTGGTGTTATCCTTCGAGGAAGAGGAGTGGCTAAACCAGAGACTCCCTATTCAAAGGAGTAGGAATCTGGGCCCGAGAGACCCTACAGGTAGAGAAGATGCTGAACAATACAGTGCATTTCATCTTAGTCTATTCGGGTGTTTAAGAACAGAATGTGGTGGCCACTTCACCCACAAAAGGCTGCTCAAGCCAGATTTCGCCTGACCGTGCACCCCCAGAGCTGTTCTCAGGTAGATGCTTTGAGCTTCCAGGAGCCACGGTGAACCCTAGACAGAAATCCGAGCTAAAAGAGAGCAGCCGCCACACAGTGCTCCTCCTCCTCGTCCCTCGGCGAGTTCACCTTCACTTACACACATTGACCCACTCCGTGACTTTACACTCGTCACACAGCACGTAACAGCACCAGTGGAAACGACAGTGGCAGCGCTCCACTCGTGTCTGCCGGAGCACGTTGTGCCCACGGCCACAGCACAGACTGCCACAGCCATCCAATAAGCGGCTGGTCTTGTTGCAAGCCCGGCCTCTCGTGCCTGGGGAGCCCAAAGTGGGGTCTCGCTCACAGAAGTCAGGAGACTTCTCAAAGTAAACCAGCTCTCCCGAGAGACGACGCGGGCGTAGGCGGGGCTGGAAAGCTCCAGAATTGCGGTTATGGGTATCGATGAAAATGGCTCTGCCCAACCGCTCCCTCAGTGCTGCCCCGATGGCCCGGAACTCTGGGGCTGCCCTCCAACAGGTCTTGAACTGGCAGCTGCCTGACGTGCCATGGCATTTGCACTTCCGCTTCAGGTTTTCGGTGACCACCTACAACATCAGAGTGACAAAGAGGGAAGGGATGAGGGGGTGCAAATGATCAGAGCAAGGAAGGGAACGGAAAGGAAGGATTTACCCATCTTTGATCACGAGCTCACAAGGAGACAACAGCGCTCTTTCCAGAATAAACACGGATAAAATGGTGACTGTAGGCCAGAATAACCCTAACGTCTGTGGAGGAAGGCAGCTGTTGCAACAGTGTCTATGCAGTGAGCTAAGTTCTAGGTTCGTATAGAGTAGAGCATATGTGTGGTTGGAGATCCTCTCCCAGAGGATCTGGGTCCAATACCCAGGATCCACATGGGGACGCAACTATAACCCCAGTTCCAGGTAATCCAAAGCCCTCTCTTGGCTCCTGAGGGCACCAGATACACAAATGGTGCACAGACCTATACATGAAAGCAGAGCACTGACACACCTTAAATTTAAAAAAAACCAAGATACTATATGCTAGTTCAGCTTTAACATATGCTAGCTCAGCTTTAGCATATGGTAAATGCCATCAGGCAGCGTCCTATAGATTCTAAACATATTTTTGGGTGACTGCTAGCGACAAGCTTGCTAGTAACAAGATCACTCATCATACTTCATCTTATTACTCTGTGGGGCCCCTCAGAAGGGAGGGATGGAGGGAGGGACAGAGAGAGGCAGAGAAAAGGCAGCCTGGGTGGCCACACCTACAGTCACAGCACTCAGACTGGAAGGCTTCCAAATCTGAGGCTAGCCTGTACTATACAGCAAGACCGGCTCAGAACAGTGAGGGAGACCCAGGCTGAGGTAAGCACACACACCTGGCGTCCCACCCTGTTGTTGTGGATCCGCATCCTCGCCTGGATGTCCCGGGGAGCTTCCCTGGAATCCAAGAAATCCCGAGAGAACTTCTCTCCAAAGTCCATGTCGTGGTTACAGCCACCCCATTCCCACGTGTCCTGGGGGCCAGGGCTGGGGACCGAGCCAGGAACAGGGCTGGGCTGGGAGTGAGGGAAAGTCTTGCCCCGAGACAGTGCCTGAAGCTGCAGCAGCTTGGCCCGAAGCCGGTCCTGCTCACCGCTACCCTTCCAGCCGCAGCCGCAGCCCACCAGCTTGCCCAGGCTGCAGGCTGTAGCAACAGCATGCATGACCCCAGCAGCCAACATGGAGAAGGAGAACGCACTCTCTCGGAAACCTGGGGAGGAAATGGATGGACTTGAGGTTGACAGGCAGCTGAGGGGAGAAGGCAGGTGGGGGGGGGGTGTGGGGAAAGAGACACCAGCTACCCTCCAATAGCATTTTCTTTTTGAGATAGGGTCTGCTATGTAGCCCAAGCTGGCCTTGAACTCTTGACAATCCTCCTGCCTCAGTTTCCCAAATGCTATTATAGGTGTGAGCCACCACCAGCCTCAGTAACCAATGCCAGAAATTTCTGACTGAACCCTGGCTCTGTTATTTATCAGCTGAGTGATTTGGGACAGCCTCCTGAGACAAGAACTAACACCAGGCCTCGGATCCCTCAGCTTGGAAGAGACCCATGGGATCAAGATACCACTAAAGCCAAACTTCTGTAAATCTGTCATTTTGGGGTGTGAAAGTAAGAGAGAGCCTAGGACAGTGGTTCTCAACCTTCCTAACTCTGTGACCCTCTAACATAAGCTCCCTCATGTTGTGATGACCCAACCATAAAATTATCTTATTGCTGCTTCATATCTGTAATTTTGCTATGAATCATAATGTAAATATTTAATATGCAGGCTATCTGACATTTGACCCCTCAGGATCAACCCTCAGGGGTCGATTATCCTCTCAGCCCTCCAGAGAGGTTGAGAACCTAAAGAGGCCTCTGGATATGAGCTAATTCAGAAAGAGTCCTGAAGACTTCTGAGAAGTTCTACATCTAAAAGGCCTTAGAAATTCCCCAACTCTGCAAGGAGCTTGGGGGACACCTTTGGCCTTGGGGTTCTTCTTCCCCCACCTTATTAAGTGAGTCTTCAAACCCAGCTACCACCTACCACTGCAGTAACAACACTAACGCCTGAGCTGCCCACCCCCTTCCCAGGTTCTAGTTTTATATTTGCCCTTTATGTTTATTCTAACCTGCTATTACCTTATAAAATACTGGGCGGAGGAGAAAGCCAAGAGTGATTTCCCCCAAGGCCCTTTTAAAAGGTTGGCCTCTCTGTTATGTTTTGGGGAGGGTCACTGAGGAGGAGGAGGAGGCTTGGGATGACAAATCTTTCCCAGGCTTAGAGAGACATCCTCACCATCTGGGTGTCAAAACCTTCCACTATATCAGGCCCTGCAGAGAAGAGGGGGGGTGTCCCTCACTTCATTTTAAGCAAGGGCACTTGCAAGGGAAAGTTCTGAGAAGATGAAAGATAGTTGGTTTGGAGGCCAGGCCCCTCTTACCAGGGAATCTAGGGCTCCAGGGCCAGCCCCAAGATCCCCCAACCATCCAAGGGTGAAGCTGTTTGCACACGTCTTGGGAATTCCCCTGCAGATGGCAGCTGCCTATTAACCCCATAGTCACCAAAGCACTACCCTACCCCTGGACTGCCCCCCTACCTGCCCCCCCCCCCCGATCATTACTCCTCTGAAAGTAAACTTCAGTTGAGTATAGGAGAGGCAATGGAGCCTCCCAGACCATTCCTTCTAGACCAGGCCAGCAGTGACCTGTTTTGTGGCCCTGCAGCCATCCCTCACCTGTTCAGGTGAGGGACACCTGGGGCCCTCACAGCACAGAGGAGGGGGCTACTCCCCAGCTTCAAAGCCATCAGGGTCTTTGTTCCCAGCTTTGGCTCCTGGGAACCCCAGCAATTAGGGGAGCAGGTTTAACCCTTAAACGGTTGGGGGCGTCACCCCACCCCCGCTGAGACTCTGGGGACACCAGCCTGGACTTGTCTGGGTGGAGAGGGAGGGGAGAGAAAAATAGAGGTTTGAGGGGGGGTGTTTGAAGCTTCTTGGGTTGGGGGGCATCTCTTGTTCACAGGTGCATCCCAGATCCGAGCTGGGTGGAGGCAGAGAACGGAGGCCCTGGGGTAGGGGAGCAGGGACCCAGCTGCCTCGCCAGCGCCAGCGACGCAGGTGGAAGGCAGGCAGGCAGGCAGAGGCCCAGCCGGGTGACCAGACCCAGCTGAGCGCGGCTCCCGGGGAAATTCCCGGAGAGGCCCCTCCCGGAGCCGTGAGCCGGTCCCTTCCCGCCTCCGCGCGCCTCGGCCTGCCCCCCGCGCCTGGGCAGCAGCACAGCCAGCCGCCCCGTCAGGCTCACCGCGCTTGAGGATGGCACTGTGGTGCGGCAGCCGGCCGCCGCCCTCCAGCGCCGAGCAGTTCCAGCGCTGGTCGCGCAGCTGGTGCTGACACTCGTGGACGGCGATGTGCAGCCCCTGGAGCGCCGACGCTGTCACGTCGGGGCTGCGCAGGCACAGCCCCAGCTGTCGCTTACTCAGGCCGGACAGGGTCAGGCACACGGTGTTGGCCGTCAGCGGCGGCTCACCGGGAAGTTTTAGGCCCAGAATCTCATTGCTTAGAGCCCTGAGGACAAGCGACAAGGGTCTGGGGTCTAGTCGCACGCCCCCTCCAAACCCCCCTAACCCAGATCGCTGTTTCCTCCCACCCACCCCTGTAACTGGAAAAACGCTCACCGACTGAACAAAGCCAAGAACAGGAGACCCGCGAGGCCTAAGGGCGGAGGCCGAGACCGGGGCTCCTCCAGCATGTCGAAGCCCGGAGGCTCCGGTGGGCGAGTCAGTCAGATCCTGCGGGGACAGGGACATTTGATGGAGACTAGATCGGCTCCCTGGAACCGAAGGATTCTCTGCTTCAGTTCCTTACGCCACCAATGAGGCCCCACTGGCTTTTCTCACCCCTCCCCAAACTGGACCACACCAGTCACCCCTTGACTTCCAGTGTGTGCGTTCTGGAACCCGTCAAAGAGGAAGGGTTTGAGCAACTCGAGGTCCCCTGGGGCACCCCTGGAGTCCGACCCAGTGAGACACGACGCAGGGTCCTGAGACACTCACATGCCCACTTGAGAGCGTTTCTTCAGACCCTTGATCCCTCCTCACCAACCGCTCCCTCTGAGGGCCCCACGACTGATCCGCCCGCCCTTACAGGGTTAGAGGGAGGGATTAGAAGGGGGTTCCCCACCACCTGGAGGGGTGTCGCCTCCTCGTGCTGGCAATAGCTGGCAAGCTAGGTTAGAAGGGGCCAGGCTCCCAAACCACTCTCCGACCTCCAACCTCCGCGCCCACCAAGGGGAAAGCGGGCTGCAAAGGCTCGGGGGAAACCAGGTGCCCTGCGCCAACGCCACAAATTTCCCATCTACCCCCGCCCCTTTCCTAGCTACATGCTCCCACTGCAGTGCGACACCGTCTAGTCCCCAAGGGTCCGACCCCAATTCCCACCCCACCCCCCACTGCCCTCTGAATCCAGAAGGATTCTTCTTTATTTTGTAGGTATCTCTAGATCTGACTTTCTCGGCGTGTCTGTGCTCTTAAGGGGGGGACGCTTGTCTGTCTGTCTGTCTGTCTGTCCGTCCGTCCGTCTGCCCGCGTGCCTGTCTAGTCTCTGCCTTTCCTGTTCCCTCCCGCCCCATTACCTCCAGCGGTTCAGGTGCAGGATCCACAACGCTGGCGGTTGAGTCACTCGGGCTCGGCTCGTGGGGCTTAAACCCTGGGGAAACTGCTCAGCTCCCTCGGCGGAACAGCATTCTTCCAGCGCCGGGCCACTCCTCTTTGCCGCTTCCCCAGCGTCGCCGCGGCCGCCGGGAGGAAGGGAGGGTAGAAGAGAGGGAATGATCGAGATAGCTAGCGAGCGAACCCGCGACAAAGCACCGGGGGCTTTGGCTCTGCTCGACCTAACTCACGGGTGGTTCTGCTGGAGCTGACGGAGTTGCGGCCCCTCCCAGAGCCCGGGGCATCCCCACCCCACCCGCACCCCACCCCCTGACTTGACCAGGAGAACGCAACTGCTCCCCCCCAAAGCGTGTACACACACACACACACACACACACACACACACACACACGCATGCACATACACCCGGGATCACGATTAGCCCCACTCCAGGGGCAAGTGGTCAGAGCTCCACTCACCTGCTCTGGGGTGTCCCGAGGCTGTAGGCAGAGTGCAGTGACCCTGACTAAGGGACCAGGACCTGGTTCCAATGACAGTATCTTTCATCATTTTCCTTTGCCTCCGTTTGTCCACTGAGAGTGGGTGGCCAAAGTACTCCTTTGACGCTCTAAGGACGGAGCTGGCCGACCTTCGGGTTTCTGACAGTCTCTTAGAGCCCACGATCCTGTGCGCACCAGGGCACTCTGAGCCACTGTGAGGAGCCACTGTGTGGCTTGGCTCCCGCCCACCTCGGAGCCTTACGCCTGCCCCTTGGGAGGGCTCAAGTTTGGCCTCAGAATTTGGCCTTGGTCAAAAGCTCGGGTAGCCCCTAAGACCTCTTGTCAGCCCCTATGCTTCCCGTTTCTCTGGTAGGCATCCTTTCCAGGGGTCTCCTATCCGGAATTCCTGGATGAATGCTTGAGATAACCCAAATGCAGGCTCCACGCTCGCACGTTTGCTGCACAAGAGCTGAGGAAGGCCTTAGGATCCCGAAGTGAGCTCAGCTTCAGGGCAGCGGAGGGGAAAAAGAAGAACCTGGCCTGGGTGAGCCTAGGCAAAGGCAGGCCAGAGCTCTGGCGGCAGTGAAGGGGTTAGGCGCCACCGCGCTCCCGCCTGACTCACCCTCCTAACTCTAACCACTGCGGACTATTTTTGCCAGAGAGGGGCCTCAAGGCTTCCCAACCACCCCCAGCCCCTGCCAGACCGCAGCCCGGAGCACAGCATGGCTGGCCCTGCGCACCCAAGGCACATCGACACAGTACCGACCCCCCAGGAAACAGAAGCACAGGGCTGGTACCCACAGCCACAACCACCTCTTCATTGGTGGTGGCTAGCAGCAATGCAGGGGAGCCAGCTCCTGATCTACAGTCTTGCCTTGTGCTGAAGGGGCATCCGTGGCTAGGTGTCTAGGACACTGGAAGTTAGGTATGGGGTTACTACTGAGTGCTGGGGAGGTAAGGGTGCTGGAACCCTAGGCTAGACAGCCTAGACCACAGCGGGGTGCTCTTTCTGATTTCCCTAAAGAACTCTTTCCCATTTAGGCGAAGAAGGTCCTTCTGAGAAGGACCAGCACTGTCTCAGTAACTTCTACCCTACTCCAGAACCGAGGGTCCTCACCAGGGACCCATCCGTTTCCCTGCCTGTCAGCCTGGGACTCACCCAGGCCCCCAGAAGGGTATTTAACAGATCCTTCATCAGCATCTTAAAGACATTCATGTTTCTCACACGTTGTATTTTTGTCTTGTTCCTATTTGTCCCCTTTCTGATGCTATCTTCGCTCTGTCATTCAGTCAGATGTCAAGAAGGGGCTGAGGAAAGTTGTGTGGTGTCGCCTTTACTCCCAGCACTCGAGAGGCAGAGGCAGGTGAATCTCTGTGAATTCAAGGTCAGCCTGGTCTGCATAGTGGGTTCTGGGACCGCCAGGCTATGAAAAGAGACCCTATCTCAAAAACATCATGATGATGATGATGGTGATGATGGTGATGATGATGATGGGGCTAAGGAAGATTAGCGCCCAGTGGTTCAACTTCCTAGTGGCCTGGGGGCTCCCCAAGTTGAACTGCCCCAATCCTAAAAACTCAAACCGCTGTTCTCTCTCCTCTAGAAGTCTTGCTCTTTGATAAGAGGCCACAGGCAGGCAGTGGGTGGCCCGAGCTGGCCGCGGGTGCCCTCCTGCCGACCGTCTGGCCTGAGCACTGACCCACAGGCAGCTAGAGGGCGGTGGGACAGGCGGGGCCTGGAGAGGGCTGTGGGTGCACACCCATTGCCTAATACCCCAAGCACGCAGCCAGCTCCAAGAAAGGGGAGGGGCAGGAACAAGAGAGACCTTGACAAGGGTTGGGACCAAGAGGAGAGGGGGAAGGAAAGGGGGGCTGCCATCACTGCAGGGAGGAAAGGAGAGCAACCTGGTCCATCTTCCTTTTGATGAGAAAAGTGGAAGGCCTCTCTGGCCCTCACGGGGAGAGGGGTGTAGCAAAACACTGTGGGAAGAACATGGAGGCCCTGAAGGGCGGGGAGTGTCAAATAAAAGAGTGGGGACCTCTGGAGATGGGGAAACCAAGCAACTGAGGCGGCGGCTAAAGCCGGCTACACTCGGGAATCTCCTCCTCCTCCCCCTCTCCTGATGTTTGCCTTGGCTGGGGTCTTGGGTGACTCATCTGTTGCTAAGCCGCTGATAGGGGCGGCCAGCCCAGGGAACCCAAATTATAGGCCCTGGAGGGATGGATGCGCCTGCGGCGGTGAGCTCAGCTGTGCGCCTCCCTCCACCTCACCGGTCTTCCACTGCAACACCGAAGGCCACCACCCAGAGGCGCCAGAGATGTTGCAGACAAACTACTGATTCCAGAGAGAGCCCGCAGGTTCAGTAGTTAGCCCCAACAAGTCTTCTGGATCACCCTAGACAGAATTCTACCCCCTTGTCTACTAGAGATTGATGAATGGGTTACACCCTCCCAGCCTGAGGGGGTAGCGCCTGCTGCCTGCCTGTGCTTCAAAGGCATGCCCAAGAACGCTAGCTCTGCTCCCCTGTTCTCTCTCTCTCTCTCTCTCTCTCTCTCTCTCTCTCTC
>NW_021620574.1:1499132-1520926 GCF_004785775.1 Grammomys surdaster | reverse complement strand
CTCTCTCTCTCTCTCTCTCTCTCTCTCTCTCTCTCTCTCTCTCCCTCCCTCCCTCCCTCCCTCCCTCCCTCCCTCTCTCTCTCTCTCTCTGTAGATCCCAAAGTCTAAGCAAGGCTTTCACACACACCCCACCACCACCTCTCCTAGAACTATTCCCACCAAAGGCATGTGTCTTGCTACAGAGTTTCTACTTCAATCCTTTACTTAGCTGAAGCCAAAAGAGACAGCCCAAGTCCCATATACCTAGAATAAGGGAGTTGAGGCAGAAAGATCAAGAACTCCAGGTTAGCAGACAGACAGATCAGTAGTGAAGAGCACTTGCTCTTGCAGAAGACTTAGGTTCAATTCTCCAGCACCCACGGGGTGGCTCACAACCATTCAGAACCCTAGCTCCCTGGGATCCAACAGGTATGAGTATGGTGAACGTGTATACAAACAGGCAAAACATTCAAATTACAGAGAAAAATTAATAAATCTAATAAATAATTTAAAAAAAATAATTTGAGGCCAGAGCTAGGAGTGGCAGCTCACGGGGGCCACACTTTTAGTTTGAATACAGGAAGGGCAAAAGCAAGCGGATCTCTGGGAGTTCCAGGTTATGAGGCTAGCCTAGTACACATGGTGAAGTCCAGGCCAGCCAGGGCTGTAGAGTAAGACTGCCTCAAAACAACAACAACAAAACTCCAAGAAATCTAAAGGAGGAACATTCCAAAAGACAGAAGTGTCCATAGACCTTGACAAACAAGCTTCCTTGGTATGTTCAAAGGGTCAGAAAGATCAGTGTGGTTATGCAGGAGTAATTCACAAGGGAAACGCTGGTTGGTTGTGAAACTGAAGTCCTAAGAAGGAATGGGGTCTGACCTAGAGAGGCCTGGGAGGCCAATGTACAGATTTTGGGTTTTTGAGTGAGATAAGGCCGGGCGGTGGTGGTGTACACCTTTAATCCCAGCACTTGGGAGGCAGAGGCAGGTAGATTTCTGAGTTCGAGGCCAGCCTGGTCTACAGAGTGAGTTCTAGGACAGCCAGGGCTACACAGAGAAATCCTGTCTCAAAAAACAAAAGAAAAAAAGAAAAGAAACAAAAGGGGTTTTGAGTGAGATAAGGAATCATTGGAAAGATTTGCTCAGGGAAATTCATTTTTATTTATTTACTTTTAAAATCGTGTGTGTTCGTTTCTGTGTTTGGAGGCCAGGGGTGCTGGAGTTAACAGAGCAGTTGTGAGCTACCTGGAGTGGGAGCAGGGAATCGAACTCAGGTCCTCTGCAAGAGCAGTATATGCTCTTAAGCCCTGTGCCATCTCTCCAGCCCAGCTTCATTTTTAGAAAGGAAGGTCCGGACTGCAGTTGGAGAGAAGGCTGTGGGGTGGAAGGAAAAAACTGGAGATGTGTGCTTTAGACTAAGGCTCAGGGTCTGTGGATAGCCTAACATGAGGTATAAAAACGATAAGCCAAGGTTGATACAAAATTTATTTATTTTTATTTATTTATTTACTTATTTATTTATTTATTTATTATTTTTTGGTTTTCTTTGTTTTGTTTTGTTTTGTTTTTTTTTGTTTTTTGTTTAAGACAGGGTTTCTCTGTGTAGCCCTGGCTGTCCTGGAACTCACTCTGTAGACCAGGCTGGCCTCGAACTCAGAAATCCGCCTGCCTCTGCCTCCCAAGTGCTGGGATTAAAGGCGTGCGCCACCACTGCCCGGCCAAAATGTAAAATTAAGATATATTATCTTATTATATAATATAAATATAACCACCACTGAGTGGTGGCTCACTCCTTTCATCCCAGCTCTTGGGAGGCAGAGGCAGGCAATCTCTGTGAGTTTGAGGCCAACCTGGTCTACAGAATGAGTTTCAGGACAGCCAAGGTACACATAGAAACACTGTCTCAAAAAAATCAAACATATCTCTATGTATATGGGTATTTTACCTGTATACAGGTCTGTGTGCCACATGTGTGCCTGGTGCCTGCAGAGGCTACTCCTGGATCCAACATTTTTGCCGTGAAGATGAAGGCCAGAGCTGTCATTCACTAGGTGAAAATGACTGAAGAGAGAATAAACTAAGCAACAGAGAGATTAAGGACTTAGTGTTGGGTCTGAGAGTTTTGAGGAACTTAAGTGTTAGGTATACAACAAGAGTTTATACCCAATGCCATCTTTAGGAAGCAAGGGGGCTGGAGAGATGGCTCAGTGGTTAAGAGCACTGACTGTTCTTCCAGAGGTCCTGAGTTCAATTCCCAGCACCTACCTGGTGCTTAAGACCGTCTGTAACTCCAGTCCCAGGAGATCTAATGTCCTCCTCTGGACTCCATGGGCAGCAGGCACTCAAGTGGTTCATGAACACACACCCATATACATTAAATAAATAAGATAGGAAGCAAGAACCCATATAGTTTGCCAAGTGAGTTTGACCAGGCCAAGATGGCCACCTTAAACTGGGTGCATTTTAACCTTCTACTCCTCCTCCTACTCCTCCTCCTACTCCTCCTCGTTTTGTTTTGTTGTTGTTGTTGTTGAGTCATGTGTAGCCCAGGCTAGCTGCAAACTCAATATGTAGTTAAATATGACTTTGAACTCTGCTTCTCAAGTGGTAGGATTACAGTTGTGAGTCAGTGTACATGGCTTTATCTTTTCTTCATTGTTACCACACCTATGGTAAAAGCTTAGGACCTCATATATGCTAGGTAAGTCATCTCTGTGTGTGTGTGTGTGTTTGCATGTACACATACATATGTGTGCACATGAAAGGCCAGAGGTCAAGGGGGGTGTCTTCCTCTATTTCTCTCTGCCGTAGGTATTTTTTTTTATTTTTCATCTTATTTTCAATTTTTATTTTATGTATCGTTAGTGTGAGGGTTGTTGAGTGTGCACCACGGTGACGGCCACTCTCGCCTCCCTGTTCCTACTCGAGCACTGGTGCTCATAGATGATAGGGTGTCCCCGTCTTCCAGCCTGCATTCCACCCCCATAGATCAAGAACGGTACGTGTGACTGTCCTAGTCAGGGTTTACTGCTGTGAACAGACACCGTGACCAAGGCAACTCTTATAAGGACAACATTTTTTTTTAAATACTTATTTATTTATTTTATGTATGTGAATACATTGTAGCTGTCTCCAGACACACCAGAAGAGGGGATCAGATCCCATTATAAACGGGGACACTATAGATCAGATCCCACTAAATGGTGGCTGGGAATTGAACTCAGAACCTCTGAAAGAGCAGTCAGAGCTCTTAACCACTGAGCCATCTCTCCACCCCAAAGGACATTTAACTGGGCCTGGCTTACCGGTTCAGAGGCTCAGTCCACTATCATCAAGCCAGGAGCATGGCAGCATCCAGACAAGCATGATGTAGGAAAATCTGAGAGTTCTACATCTTGTTCTGAAAGCAAACTGGAAAACGCTGGCTTCCAGGGAGCTAGGATAGGGTCTTAAAGCCCACACCCACAATGACACACTTCCTCCAACAAGGCCACACCCACTCCAACAAAGCCACACCTCCTAACAGAGCTACTCTCCGGGCTAAACATATTCAAATCATCACAGTTTCCCAGGCCTCAGTGGTGAAGAATTTCTCAGGAACAGAGTCAGGCTACTCATCTATATCGCTGGTTCCCTTGAGCCATCTGTGCGAGGTACCATTTACAGAAACTCCTGGCTTATAGATCTGTGTGGGATGCTGGACCATTCCATAGTATACCTCAGGAATTAATCTTTGGAGGAAGCAGGTATACTAGGCTAAGAGAGAGCCTGGGAAGGACATTTCCATTAACAAATAAATAAATAATAAATAAATAATAAAATCTCAGCAGCTAGAGACATGGCATCGGTTAAGAGCACTGGCTGCTCTTCCAGAGGACCCGGGTTCAATTCCCAACACCCACATGGCAGTTCACAGCTATCTGTAACTCTAGTTCCAAGGGATCTAGCACTCCCACACAGATATACATGTAGGCAAAACACCAATGCACATGAAATGAAAATAAATAAATTCGGGCAGTGGTGGCGCATGCCTTTAATCCCAGCACTAGGGAGGTGGAAGCAGGTGGATTTCTGAGTTCGAGGCCAGCCTGGTCTACAAAGTGAGTTCCAGGACAACCAGGGCTACACAGAAACCCTGTCTCGAAAAAGCAAAATAATAATAATAATATAAATAAATAAATAAATCATTTAAAAAACTCCACCAAGCTTCATTTGGGTTGATGTACATCTCATATAAAACACATTCACACCTACTGAGATGACTCAGGGAGCTATGGGACTTGCCACCAAGTTTAATGACCAAGTTCCATCCCTGGAACCTTTATACTGGAAGGACAGAAAATCAGCTCTTGCAAGTTGTTCTCTGATTATGTATGCTATAGCATTCTCTCTCATTCGCTTATTCTCTCTCTCTCTCTCTCTCACACACACACACACACACACACACACACACACACTAAATGTGATTAAAATTTTAAATTCACCACAAGTGCCCCAGGAACAGTAACTAAATCTATCAGCCACCTCTTCCTTAGAGTGATTTATACCTTAGTGGGAAAGGCTGATCAGTTCTGAGAGTCAAGCTCTTTAGAGTCAGACCTGAGTAGTTTAGTCAGAAAGCATACTTTAAAAAGCAGAAGAGAAGGAAACGAGAGGTCCCAAAAAGGTGGCAGGCCGGACCTAAAAAATCATTTTCTTTCTGTGTCAACTCTGAAAAGGGACCCCAGCCTTCTCTGTTGCATATCGGGCAGCCACTGAGCCGCTATAATGTACAAAGAGTGTGCTTAGGCTTTGAGTTCAAAGGGGCTGTCAGGTCTGGGGGAGCATGCCTCTAACCTCCACTGGAGAGGTGGAGGCAGAGAAGTCAGAAGTTCAAGGCTAGCTAAGATCATATCTTGAATTTGAGGCCAGGCTAGGCTGTGTAAGACCTTATATAAACAAACAAACAACAAAACCAAGCAGAGCCTAGAAAGATGGCTCAACATTTAAGAGTACCTGCAGAAGAGAGGGGCTTTTATTTCCAGTACACACATCTATCTGTGACTTCAGTTCCAGGAAATCTGAAGCCCTCTTCTGGTCACGGCAGGAACTGCATGCACATGGTACATAACACATACAGGCAGACAAAATACTGAAAAAAAAAAAATTAACTGTGGTGGAGCTCGCCTTTAATTCTAGCACTAGAGACAGAAGCAGGCAGATGTCTGAGTTTGAGGCCATTCTGATCTACAGGGCGAGTTCCAGGACAGCCAGGGCTACTCTGGCTTAGAAAACCAAATAAACAAACCAGTAAGATCCCTCTACCCCTAAAAAGCAAAAAAGCAAAAAATAACAACTGAGTTTGGGTTTGGGTTTGAGATAGGATTTTACTATGTACCCCAGGCTGGCTGTACTAGAACTGACTATGTAGACCAGGCTGGCCTCAGACTCACAGCCATGACTCACTTGCCTCTTAACTCCCAAGTGCTGAATGAAAAGCAGGTGCCACCAAGCCTGGTGTCCCCAAGGCTTTTTAATCCTCCTTTTTCAGCCTTCCAAGTTCTGGAACTAGCAAGCATGTACCCCCACACAGAGTTGGTCTGGGGATTATTTATTATATTTTCATTAATTATTACTTCGTTGTTGTTTGAGATGGGATCTTGCTACATATCTCAGGGTTGTCTCACATTTGGAGCAATCTTTTTATATTTTATTGTGTGTGTGTGCATGTGTGTCTATGTGTGTGTGCTCATGTGTGTGTGTGAGCTTGCATGCACGTGCCTGTGTGTGTGCACGCGCGCATGTGTGCAAGCTTGCCAAGATCAAAAGACAACTGTTTAGACTCAGTTCTCTGCTTTCATCAAGTGGGTCCCAGGGATGAAACTCAGGTCACCTGGCTTGCCAGCAAACATTTTCACCTGCTGGGTCTTCTTTGTTTGGGGAAGGCCTTTTGTTTTGGTTTGTTGCTGTTGTTTTGTTCATACATTAAAATAATTTTTATAATTATTTATTTATTTTATGAGTACAATGTCTTCAGACACACCAGAAGAGGGCATCAGATCACATTACAGATGGTTGTGAGCCACCATGTGGTTGCTGGGTATTGAACTCAGGACCTCTGGCAGAGCAGTCCATTCTCTTAACCACTGAGCCATCTCTCCAGCCCTACATTTAAATTTTTTTAAAAAAGGTTTACTTTATAGCTTTTTATTTCTGTCCATATGTGTATTCACATTTCATGTGAATGCCCTTGGCGGAAGCTAGAGCAGGAATTACAGGCAGTTAGAACCTGCCTGACCTGGGTGCTGAGAATTGGTGAACCTAGGTCCTCGGGAAGAGCAGTCAGTCCTCTTGGCCAATGAACCATCTCTCTGTCCATTTAATTTTTTTTTCTTATTTACTTTGTCCCTTTGTCTGCATGCACATTGGACACTATGTGCCTGTGGAGGTCAGAGGTCTGTCTCCTTTCCTTCTATCCAGTGGGGCTCAAGGATTCAGATCCTCAGGCTTGGCAGCATGTGCATTTACCTACTCCCTCTTCCCCTTAGTCAGGGACTCTCAATGTAGCCCTGGCTGCCCTGGAACTCTCAATGTAGACCAGGCTAGCCTTGAACTCACAGAGATCCATTTGCCTCGCCTTCCAGGTGCTGGGATTATAGGCGTGCACCACAACAGGTCTTGCTTTTGGTTTTTGAGAGTGTCTCCAGAATGTCAGGAGGTGGAGGATAACCTTGAACTTCTGATCTTTCTGCCTACTGAGTGCTGGGATTACAGCCATGAGCCACCAATTCCTGGCTTTTCCAGTGCTGGGGATCCGAATCAGGGTTTTATGCATGCGAGGCAAACACTGGGGATGTGGCTTTGACATTGATTCATTTATTAGCTGAGACCTGGAATCTGGAAGCACTGCCTTACCAAGTGTTTCCTCTGTGCAATGGAAGAGAGGAGAAATAATAAGCTCCTGGGGGAGGGGAGCTTCTCTGTGAGGTAGTGGTGCATGATAACCGGGCTGGCAGTACCCTCTGTATCCCACACAGGGAACAGCAGCCTGATAATCCAAGGCTGCTTTGGACCTGAAGATAATTGGAATCTGGAGGAAAGAAGAATTCACAGCGGAAGAGTTGAGGCTCTTGGGTGAGAGTGGGGGAAAATGGGGTGTTGGGGACACTGCAGAAACCTGGGAGAAAAAAAATCCAACAAAAATCAGAAAATACATGGAGGCACAAATGTGTTAATCTTTTCAAGTCTTTTTTAGAAGATGTATTTGATGCCTGTGTGAGTGTTTTGCTTGGACGTATGTGTGTGCGCCTGTACATTCTTGGTGTCAGTGGGGTTCAGACGGCTCCCGATTCCCTGGAACTTACAAACCTGGAGGTTACAGGTGGCTGTAAGCCACTACATGGTGCTGAGAACAGAGCCAGGGACCTCTGGAAGAGCAGCCAGTGCTCTCACCACTGAGCCATCTCTCTGTACCCCCAATTTTGTTCATCTTGAGCTGGACAGGTATGGTGGTGGGATAGGCCTGTAATCCCAGCAGTCGGGTGACCATCATGGGTTCTACATATTAAATCTTTATGTTAGGTAGAGTCACACAAGATCCAGTCACAAAAACCAGCAACAAGAGCAAAAACAAAACAGACCAGCTTCTTCCTGTGAGCATTTTTTCTTCAGGTCTTCAACTCTATCTGACAGCTACTCGGCTGTCCCATTCTTTCTGAGCCTGGTTGCCAGAGAAACAGGGCTGGTTCATCTTCGTGACTCCCTCCACTAATGACAAGCACAGGTGACTCAACATGCCATAGGGTGACACCAGGTACCCAGAGCAACAGAATGACACCTACGAGTGCACGTAGTTAGTCACACTCACACTCATGCACCCACCTGCAAACACGATTTCAGTCTTCTGGACCTCTCCTGCCATCGCCCCCACCTCCTTCCTGATACACTGTTTTAAGCGGTGACTGTAACAAAATGACTTCATGCTCTCCCTGTCCTGGGCCAAATTACACAATTATTTGGAAAGGGCTCAAAATGTCCTTCTTTATAAGTTTCTAGATACACCAGTACACAGGAGCACGCACCCTCAGAACACATGTACACTTTCACTTCTTCTCACGGGTGACACACCAATGCTTACACTCCCCTAACCCACATAGGCAAACTGCTGCGTGCTTCTGAGTTTCTCTCTGCCACTAGCTCGGTTTGCTCAGCCTACCCCTACACCCCACGCCCGGGAATCCCTGACCACAGCTCCACCCATGCTCTGTCTCCTTCTTTTCCTTCTCTGTCCAGCCGTCGTCGGGGTTCCTGGGTGAGGAAGCGTCTCCACAGAGTCGCTGGCTAGAACCACAACCTTCATCCTGCCATTCAGGATAGAGAAGAGAAGGGACCACAGCGTGGGGGGCGGAGGGGACGGACGGACATCGAGAGGACAGCCCCACCGGCGCGTGGGGGAAGGCAATCCAGGCTGCAAACAGGTTGTCCCTAGCACATTGTCTCCGCGCCCCCTGGCGGATGCTAGTCCCCGACGGGCTCCGGACGCGCACAAAAGTGAGGCCGGCGCGCGTGGGAGGCCATCCCAAGGGGAGGGGTCGGCGGCCAGTGCAGACCTGGAGGCGGGGGCCACCAGGCAGGGGGCGGGGGTGAGCCCCGACGGCTAGCCTGTCAGCTCTTTGCTCAGACCCGCTACAGCCACAGCTTCGCTCGCTACTCATTGTCTGTGGCCCTGACCAGTGCGCCCTGGTGCTTTTAGTGCGGCCCGGAGGGGCAGCCTCTTCTCAACGCAGTTAGAGCCGCAACTATAAGAGGCGGTGCCTCCCGCAGTGGTTGCTTCAGCCCACCAGCCAGGACAGCGAGCCATGCTGCCTGCGGCCCGCCTCCAGACTTACTAGAGCCGGCCTGAGAACTCTCACCACTGCCCTCGCCGCTGTGTCCAGCCCCACCGTCGCGGGCAGCAACCAAAGTCGCCAGAACCGCAGCACAGAACCAGCAAGGCCAGGCAGGCCATGGGGCTCTGGGCGCTGCTGCTCAGCTGGGTTTCTGCTACGTTGCTACTGGCACTGACCGCTCTGCCCGCAGCCCTGGCCGCCAACAGTAGTGGCCGATGGTGGTAAGTGAGCGAGTACGGGGTCCGCCACTTGTCCTGGGGCAAAGAGCCAGGAACCGGCCCTACCCAGCTCCCACGCTGTGGGGATCACCAACCTACAGTCTCCCTCCTGCACTGTGACTTCACATCCAGGGTGCTCTCACCTAGAACTAGCTCTGCTGAAGTGGGGCGCATCATTTGCATGCAGAAGCCCAGATACACCAGGCTCAGAGACCATTCCCCACTTAATACAACCCCGGTTCCGCTGAGCAACAGGTCCCAGCTTCGCTGTGGTGGGTACTCAGGTGTCCCTCAGGTCTTGAACCAAAAAACCAGTTATTAGCTTTGAAACGAGGTGAGAAGGAAGTGGAATTCCTAAGCGTTTCAAGGCGGGCTGCAGGTGGGGTTTTTCCTCAAGAGCTGACTTGAAGAAGAAAGGAAGAGCTAAGGTAGTCATGCCTTTTCTGACCACTCACTAGACTCAGGACTCCTGGAGCTCAGTTCTACCAGATTCTGGGGAGCTATTACTGATCCTCCGTTGCTCTCTCTAGGTCATAGGGCCAGGCAAGGACAGGGTGGTACAGACTGTTTGGTTAGGATGCATGCTCATTGCCCCGGACTGAACCCCTTATACGTCTCACCAGGGGCATCGTGAACATAGCTTCCTCCACGAACCTGCTGACGGATTCCAAGAGTCTGCAGCTGGTGCTAGAGCCCAGTCTGCAGCTCCTGAGCCGCAAGCAGCGGCGACTGATCCGACAGAACCCGGGGATCCTGCACAGCGTGAGCGGAGGGTTGCAGAGTGCAGTGCGAGAGTGCAAGTGGCAATTCCGAAACCGCCGCTGGAACTGCCCCACTGCCCCCGGGCCCCACCTCTTCGGCAAGATCGTCAACCGAGGTGGGTGCCCAGGAAAGCGACGCTTCCGGGATTAAGGGAAAAGCAGGGTCAGCTCCAGGGCATGGGCGGGCGAAGGCAGGGAAGACGTCCCATGGTTACACGATCAACCTGTGGATCCCCTGGTGCCGGGTGCTAACATAAGTCAGCACCAGGTTCTTTCCAGCCATACATTTTGAGCATGATCTTTAAGGTTCCTGAGCCGCTAACCCACAGAAAGGGAACTCCGGATCGTGGGCGCCAGGCGACAGCTGCCTCTCTCCCTAGCCTTCCTCAAAGGTGCCTGGGAAGCTGATCTCTGAGGGCCAGGGTTGTGCTTCGCACCCAGCAAAGTTTGCACGACCAATAAATACTAGTTTGGTCCAGTAGAGCGATTTTGGCTATGCAGAGTCTCTTGGAGCTGTCCCGCCAGGCTCTAGAGTCTCAGGAAAGTGTGGCGAGGAGACAGGAGTCAGGGTTCGCGCACGCGCACCTGCTTTCTCTGAGAGACCTGGAGTCCAGCTTTTCAGCACTTCCCGGGTTGTCAAGACTCCAAGGGCGTGGGACTGTAGGGTACCAAGCCTTCCGAAGAGGGTGCTGACTTGGCCCCACGCGTCCTCTCAACTGGTGCGGGGTCGCTTCACTCATAGGCTGCCGGGAAACAGCGTTTATCTTCGCGATCACCTCCGCTGGGGTCACACATTCGGTGGCACGCTCCTGCTCCGAAGGCTCCATCGAGTCCTGTACCTGCGACTATCGTCGGCGCGGTCCTGGGGGCCCCGACTGGCACTGGGGGGGCTGCAGCGACAACATCGATTTCGGGCGCCTCTTCGGCCGAGAGTTTGTGGACTCTGGGGAGAAGGGGAGGGACCTACGCTTCCTCATGAACCTTCACAACAACGAGGCAGGGCGCACGGTACGTGGTACGTCGGTGTGTCCGGAGCCGGTGGCAGGGGAGAAGTAACGGTCCACAAGAACAGAAGCACAGGGAAGGAGGCTTCCTGAGGAAGTGGGATTCTAGGAGGGAGGACAGAGAAGAGGTGGTGGCTGAGGGCAAAGGGATTCCTGAGCTGACGTCGGAACAGAAGAGGTTAGCAGGCTATCAACACATGGGACATATTGGTATGGCTCCATTGCACACTTTTGAAAGATCAAAAGTGACTCGCTGGCGTGGAGCAGAGTCTGGCCGAATGTCCCTATCTCAGCTGGCCATTTTGCGTTTCCTCTCTCTCCCGAGCTTAGTCACCCCTGGACTTTGGCTGACGTTTCCACAGCTTTCACCTGACCGGAGTGGGGTGGGGGTGGGGAGGTCTGGGTGGTGGTTCGTGGGATGTTGGCTTTGACCTTTCCTTCCCTCACTCCGTCGTCCCCTCCTCCCCCAGACGGTGTTCTCTGAGATGCGCCAAGAGTGCAAATGCCACGGGATGTCCGGCTCCTGCACGGTGCGCACGTGTTGGATGCGGCTGCCCACGCTGCGCGCCGTGGGCGACGTGCTGCGCGACCGCTTCGACGGCGCTTCCCGCGTCCTTTACGGCAACCGAGGCAGCAACCGCGCGTCGCGGGCGGAGCTGCTGCGCCTGGAGCCCGAAGACCCCGCGCACAAGCCGCCCTCCCCTCACGACCTCGTCTACTTCGAGAAATCGCCCAATTTCTGCACGTACAGTGGCCGCCTGGGCACAGCTGGCACCGCTGGGCGAGCTTGCAACAGCTCGTCTCCCGCGCTGGACGGCTGCGAGCTGCTGTGCTGCGGCCGGGGCCACCGCACACGCACGCAGCGCGTCACGGAGCGCTGCAACTGCACCTTCCACTGGTGCTGCCACGTCAGCTGCCGCAACTGCACGCACACGCGCGTACTGCACGAGTGTCTATGAGACGCTGCGCCTCCGGGAGCGCTCCCTTCCAGTTCTCCTCAGACAAACTCGCTGGCCCTGATGCTCGCCCACCCTAGCGCGTCCAGCCACAGTTCCGGGGTTCACAGCGATCCATCTCTCCCACTTCCTACCTGGGGACTCCTAAAACCACTTGCCTGAGGCAGCTCTAACCCTTTTGCCATCCCGAGGGCCCTGCCTCAGCCTACCTCCTCCCTCTTCGCGGGAGACCCGTTTTGCACTGCCCCTCCCCCAATTTGACCAGGGGGTGAGAGGAGGATTCTTCTTCTGGGATGGGGCTGGGGGCTGGAGGGTGAGCTCGTGAAGGTGTTGCCGTCCCTGATATATTGTGCCGGGCGACCTCTCTGTATCACCTTCCGATTGTCTCCGGGTCCATATAGGTCTCTTACGTTCTGTAACCAACACCTCTGGGCTTCAAGGCCTTTCCCCTCCCACTTGTAGCTGAAGCGTTTCCGAAGTGAAAGGGCAAGGAAAGCTGGGACCCAGCAGGAAAAACCTACTTTCTCCTAGCCTCTGTCCTGGAGCCATTGAACAGCTGTGAACC
Organism: Grammomys surdaster; assembly: GCF_004785775.1. Lineage (NCBI taxonomy): Eukaryota > Metazoa > Chordata > Mammalia > Rodentia > Muridae > Grammomys > Grammomys surdaster. Next base: position 1,508,574 of record NW_021620574.1, on the reverse strand, counting down.
ATGCCTCCCTCAGCACCTCCCACCCCTTCCTGTCCTGCCTCCTCATCAGAGTGTAAATAATTTGCACGAAACGTGGCCGCAGAGCCACGTGTTCGGTTATGTAAATAAAACTATTTATTGTGCCGGGTTCCAGCCTGGGTTGCAGAGACCACCCTCACCCCACCTCACTCCTCTGTTCGGCTCGCCAGCCTTTTTGTTATCCGACCTTTTATCTTTTACTGTTTCTCAAAGACTCCCTTGCCCACCGGATCAGTATTTCCTTCCACTGTAGCTATTAGTGGCTCTTCACCCCCACCAATGTAGTGTCTTCCTCTGAGGAATAAAATATCTATTTTTATCAATGACTCTGGTCCTTGAATCCAGAACACAGCATGGTTTCCAGTGTCCTTTCGTAGTAACCAAACAGAAGAGATATAGTTGCTGAAGAACTCTTTTCCTGGGCCTGATAGAGGACCCTGAGATCCTGACCTTTGGATGACCCTAAATGAGGCTAACTAGGGATCCAGGTCTCCTGAGAGAAAGGCCTGCTCAGGAGCTCCTGCAGGGTTCTTTCTCTTATTCTATCAGTTAAGTGATGAAGACAAGCATGCCCACCGACCTGATGGGGACTCAGCACACCAAGAGTCTAGTTCTCCTGGTACAAGAGTTGGGGAGATGGCTACAATGAAATGATAGCTGTGATCATGTCCTGAAAAAAAAAAAAAAAGCCCAAGCAGAAAGGGTGTCATCGCTCCTGGGGTGGACATCGTCCTCTACTGGAGTCTGAGCTTTGAGCAATGGGAAGGCCCACCTCCTATACTCTTCTACAAGACTTGGAAATACTTTATTAGCACCCAAACCCTAGCCTAGAGGTAAGGGACATCCAGATAACAAGTCATGGGTTGGAGCTGGAGAGATGGCTCAGAGGTTATGAGCACTGGCTGCTCTTCTAGAGGTCCTGAGTTCAATTCCCAGCAACCACATGGTGGCTCACAACCATCTATAGTGATATCTGATGTGCTCTTCTGGCCTTCAGGCATGCATGGAGGCAGAATGCCATATACATAATAAATAAATCTTTCTTTTTAAAGTTGTGGGTTAACAGTAGGCCCTAGGGCTGGACCAGAAAGCTTAAAGATGCTCAAAGGAAAGAAGAAAGGAACAGAAACCTTAGCATCCAGACCTAGGAGTGAGACCTAGAGCTCAATCAAAAGATTACCCCAAGAGTAATTGGTCCACAACCAAATCAGTAAGCTAGCCACACCCACAATGAAACAGAATGAGGATCCTTTTGTGAACTACCTGCAGGCCACCTCTGTCCTTGCAGTCACCAGTCAGTAGGATAAGAATCCTGCTCACAGTACTAAGCCTGACGCCAGTCATTTCCTCCTCCTTTCCTTGTCCAACCATAGGCTCAGGGAACACTAACCCTTCCTAAACTCCAATACCTGACCTTCATCGTAGCCCCTTCCCACAAGAGAGGACCCGAAAGGCAGAAGACCCCCACCTTTGCAAGAGCCATAACTGGTCTCAATCAACTGGAGAGTTGTTTCTCCTCCTCCTCCTCCTCCTCCTCCTCCTCCTCCTCCTCCTCCTTCTTCTTCTCCCCAGAATCCTTTGCTGTCACTGCAGGCTATCAACTCTGGTGGGAGAGGGGGGCGTGAACTATGATCCCTGTTGATTTTTGGACTCTGTGAGTGGGTAGAGAAGTAGATTCAAGGCCTGCTCAAGCCTACAGTGACATTTCTTTCCCTTTCTCTCCATTGGCAAAGTTAGTACCGACTCAGTTCTGATGAGTGGATACAACTTCGGATATCGGACATTGAAGAGGCTCTGGGGGGGGCTGGAGAGATGGCTCAGCGGTTAAGAGCACGGACTGCTCTTCCAGAGGTCCTGAGTTCAAATCCCAGCAACCACATGGTGGCTCACAACCATCCATAAAGAGATTGGATGCCCTCTTCTGGTGTGTCCAAAGACAGCTACAGTGTACTCATAATAAAAAATAAATAAATAAAAAAAAAAAAAAAAGAAGAGGCTCTGGGTTTCCAGTGAAGACCATCCAGCAGAGATCTAGAGTCAATCCTAACCCAAGCTGAGCTATTAGCTCGCCAGCTCTCCCAAAGGAAGAAGTTATTGGGCTGTCCCAGGGCACAAATGTGTGTGTGAGCATGCATGTGTGCATGTGCATGTACACGTGTGTGTGCGTGCACGAGTATGCCCGTGTGAGAGTGTGTAAGCTTGGGCCACTGCTGCTCGATGCCCAGTGTTAGGGAGAAGTAACAGAATGAAGCAACCCAAGCCACCTCCAACCAACCTCACCCAAATCCCACCCCAGGAAGTAAAATTATGGGCCTGGAAACTGTGTGCTGAGCAGACGTGACTTGCAGAAGTTGGAAAAAGAGTCTTCCCCCACCCCTCTTTTGTCCCTAACTGGGTATTCAACACATCTCTTGTCTTCTGTCTCCTTTGCTTTGACCCTTAATTGAGAATATTCAAATATTCATCATTGTCCTTTAAGGAGGTGATAGGCTTCAAATGACATAGTGTCTGTGACAGCTTGGGTTGTGTGGACACCTACTGATACCTTTTCTATACCAGCCTTATGTCAATTGCTGGCAGGACAGTGAGCTACAAGCCAGAGGTCCAGCCAAGGAATCAACCACACCAACAAACACTGTCAACCTAAGAGAGGCACACAGGCAAAGGCCTCTGTGTGCACAGGAAAGCCTTCGTAATGGCAAGCACCCTTCTCTTCCAGGGGCTGGAACTTGGAAGAAGGGTGCAGCCGTGGGAAAATGCAGAATAAGGCCAGACCTCAATAAGGCACTCACTAATAAAAGGAAACACTTCAGGTAAAAGTGCTGAAAATGTGTGACGCAAGGACTGGGTGGGTTTGATCCCCAAGGACAGTGGGGTGATGGGGCTGTGGGATCAACAAGTGTTGCCTAGTAGGGAGGACTCTCTTGTCATGATCACCTGTGTTGTCTCCTGTGTTGTCTGCGCTGTCCTCACCCTCAACTGGATCAGTAGATCAGTAAGGAAGAAGGGGTAGGCATACCTAGAAAGAGTCTCAGGGCTCAAAGCACGGGGCAATGGCCACAAGATAATGTCGTCAGAAATATGCCTGACGCACCTTCCTGAAGCTTCAACCCACTCCTGGTCTTCAGATGCCACGCAAATACACAGCAGGGGGCAGGGACCCTGGACACAGAGCTGACCTCACTCAGAGCTGCGGGGACGAGTGAGTCCGAGTCCTGAAATATCCCAGGGGTGGCGGAAAAGCTGAGAGGACCGAGACAGCCAGCGGGCTGCACGGTCCCTGGGGGGTCAGCACACTGACTCCCCAAACACCCTGACACTAGCACCTCGGAAAAACCCTGTCAGTGGTAACTGCAAATACCCGAGGGTCCATCCTCCCCCCCCCCCACTTCCCTACGGCCCCAGGCAGGCTCAGTCCTCTGCTCCAGGGAAGAAAATAACAAAAAACGAGGAGAAAATAAGCTGTTTGGCTGTGGCGTGAGCAGGAATATCCGTGCAGGGCTGCCCACCGCTCACCCTTACTCACTCTTTCCACACCAGGCCAGGGCCAGGCATGAGACAGACCACCCCCTGGCCCCCTCCCCCGTCTGGGCTAAAAGCAGACACACTGGGTTGGTGAGAGAGCAGCAGGTTATAAATATGCCCCAGGGAACTGCCGCCAACTCTTCCCCTGTCATCCCCTGGGAGGGGGTAGGGTGGGGTGGCACCTAGGGAGGAGCCAGGGCTGCCCTATTCCCTGAGGCCCAGAAGGAAGGCCCAGGAGGAAGTGGAGCTTCCAACCAGAAACTGAAATATCTATTGATTTTTTTTCCTTTCCCAGGTGAATGTGGCACCTTAGACGCGTGCCCTGGACTTTTGTCTACCTCAGGCATAGGATTCCCCACCCTCCCTGGTATATGGCCGTGTGTCCAGCGTAAAAGGGCTCAAAGCCAGGCAAGACGCAGCCCTGGGCCACTTCCTAAAGAAGTAGCTGGTTTGTTCATCCACTCACTGAGCGGGTGTAGTGTGGTACACGCACACCTGTAGTCACTTCATGCACACACCCTATTCCTGGGTGACAGCAGCTCCAGCCTCTGTGCTCGGTGGGACCTGGCAACCTCCTAAGGGAAGGGAAGGGTGCTATCCAGCACAAGCACTGTGTCAGAGTAGTTATATGAGGGGCTGGAGAAGAGGGCTGAGAAGAAGACCCCTGAATATGCTACCCCCTTTGCTTTTCCTGGTGGATAAGATCTTTCTCTTCCTCTCATCCCCAACCATCCTCTGCGTGACTGCTGTGAACCAACACGTAGGAAGGGACAGCCATTCTGTGGGATGCTGAGGGTACGGACCAGGCTACTAGAGCGTCCTGCCTCCCAGACTTGCTAAGTAGGTGCCCATCTAGGCAAGAGGGGCAGCCCTCCTCTTCCATGGCCGAACCCCTCCCTTCTCCCTCCTCCCTATTAATCCTCGGAAGTGAAGGGGCCGTCCCTGGCGGCCCTTCAGCCCTATTGTGGCCCCTCGCCCTCCTCGGCTGGCGTCTAATTAACTCCTCCTGCCCCTGGTTTTGTGTGCCCCCCTTACTCCACCTTGTCGGCCCCGCCCCTCCGCTCGGTCCGCTCCCCCCGACGGACATTCCAGTCAGGCCGGGCCAGTGTGCCAGGGCAACCAGGGCCAGACCGAGGCCTAATCCCCCCTCCGCCTGGCCCGGCTCAGGGAGCCCCACTCACCTCCCGGCTCTCTAGGGGCTGCTCGGCTCTGCTGTGGCGGAGACACACAATCAGGACAAAGGCGCAGCCCCCAGGGGGCTAACTCAGCCTTCACGCCCAGGTTGTGCGGCATTTGGGGAGTTTAATGAATTGTCCATCACGCCTTTCAGGGCCCGCCCGTCAGCCTGGATTAATCTTCGGAGCCCTGGTGGGGTAGGAGACACTAAGCCTGTATTTATTACTCTCCCATTGTCACTAATTGAGGTAATTATCTGTGACTCTGGCCTGGCCAACAATGCCGCATTCACTCCCGGGACCTCGATGGGCCTGGCTCCCACTCTCGGCACCAACCCTCCCTCCCTTCCTCTCCAAAACGCGCCAAGGGCCAAGATGGGCCCTGGAGCATGTTGGGAAAGTGGACAATGTTCCACAATGTTCCACCTCCAAGCAGTGTCTCCCAAAGCCATCACCACTATGGAGCTGTGTTGAGGAGAAACCCGGTTCTCCTACAGTTGTTGAGAGAAGAAGACACACAGGCTCGCCCCGCAGAATCCTTGAGCCGAGCCGCAGCCAGGCTGGTTCGCTTCATTTCTGGGTAAATGGCACCAAGGTCTCGCGGGGTCTTTCACATGAGTCTGTAGCCTACAGGCCTCTGGAGTTAGGGAGCGTATACTATTCCCTACTAGATGGGCCCTGAAGAGGTTCTGGAAGAGGAAGCTACCAGAGTTGACAGAGCGGCTGTATACTGGAGGAAGATAGAACAGGAAAGGGTGTGTCAGCGAGCAGAAGGGCAAGGTGCAGAAGCATCCTGGGAAGAAGCAATCGAGAGTCAGAACATTCCCCAGGGGCCACGCTAACATGACCATTGATTAGTGCCATTCTGCAAGCTCGAGAAAAAAAACAATTTAGATACCTGAGTAGTCTGAAAGAGTAGATGTCATATGAAGATGGCCTTCTGGGTCAGGGGAATAGTCCTGGGGAGCAAGTGTGTGTGTGTGTGTGTGTGTGTGTGTATGGAGTGTGTGTGAATGTGGTGTGCGAACTCAGGTGTATGGGCATGTGTGTGTATATATGTATGTGGAGTATGTGTGTGTGTCTGTGTGTGTATGTGGTGTGTATGTGCATGTGTTCTGTGTTCTGCAGACATGTATGCGTGTGAATTCGTGTGTGTGTGCTTGTGTGCGTGTGTGATGTGTGTGTGTGTGTGTGTGAGTCTAAGATATAATAAAGAATGGTAGATTTGGATGGGACTTTATTTTCAGATCCTCGGCAGCAAAAATTATGTTTTGGTCACTGTTACTTTTACAAGATTCTAATATTATACCTCGAATGACAGGATAGATACGGTCTGTGCTTGCATAGATGCTGTGGTCTGTCAGATTTTCTCTTAAACATCTGTCCTAAGGCTCTTCATTTACCTAATTCTTGGTAAAAAGAGATGTCTAGAGCATTCCTGAACAGTCCTGGATGGGCAACTGACCCATCTAACGATCCTGGTAGAGCTCAGGGGTAAAGTTCGAACAGCGCCACCTCGTGGTAAATCTTGGGAGAGCTTCTGGAGACACTAGCTAAGAAGATAAAGCCAGCAGGCTCCTCCTTCATGGCTGCGTTTTCTTCACAGCTTTTATTCTAAATTATATCTCCATTTTTTGAAGTAATGTATCAAGCACCCCAGGCTGTCCTCAAGTTTCCCATGTGCTGAAGATAATGATGAATACCCGATCCTTTTGCCTGCACCCCGAGTGCTAGAACTTATGGGGCTACCATGTCCAGTTCATAGATAGAGTTCTGAGGACCAACTGTTGGGCTCTGTGAATGCTAGAGTACTCTATCAACTGAGTTACAACCCCCTGCCTCATTACCCCTTCTTACACAATACTTTTTGGAGGACGAGTTTCATGCCAAGATTTAGCAGCTACAGACTCAAACACAAGTCTTCTAGTAACAGATTGAAAAGGGTGATCAACAAAGATGCCCGGCACGGTGGGACACGCCTTTCCTCACAGCATTTGGGAAGCAGAGGCAAGTGGATGTCTGGGAGTTTGAGGGCAGCTTGGTTTAAATAGAGAGTTCCAGGTGAGTCAGGGCTATGTGGCGAGACCCTGTCTCCGATACAGTCCCACCATCAGTACCAAACCAATCCAATCAAAAAAAAAGAAAACACAATAAAGGTCATGATGGAGAATCAAGAAAGTTTTCAGCACTGAAATACAATAAGATACTCCCAGTTCAAAACTACCTGTCAACGTTCTTTCAATTTCTCTCACAAAAGCTCCCGTGTTTCTTTAGCCAGAGGCAGAGCCTCAGTGCTTTTCCCATGTTGGCTTGGAATTCCTGGGCTCAAGGGATTCCACACCCACAGCTCCCGCCCTGCCCCCCCCCCATGTAACTGGGACTACAGGTGTATGTTTCTGCTCCTAGTGAAGGTCAAATACTTTATCTTTGCCTTCAGTAACCTCTTCGTGACCAGTTCCTCTTTCTTCTCCAGGGCCTTGTTCCTTGTGGAACATGTCTTCTCACATTCTCTTTCCTCATTGTCTTGATGAGAACTACCTCAAGCATCCCTCTTCAGCTTTCCCTTGGCAGAGTGACCTTGTCTGTCTGAGTTCTGGAAATGCTTTGCTGGCTCCCCATGTACGCAGTAGACTAGCCTTCCACCTGCCTGAGGACACAGGCCAGGTGTCTTTCGTTTTGCCATCCTTTTCATCACTGGATAGGGACATCATATGCCCTCATCAAATGATGAATAAGTGGATTCACGGATGAAGAAATAGATGCATGGATAGATGGATATGGAGAGGCACTCGGATGAATGATGGGTGAGTTGTGGATAGATCAGTAAGTGCATAGGTAGGATGCATGGATAGAGGCATGCATAGGATGGATGGATGGATGGATGGATGGATGGATGGATGGATGGGCGGATGGATGGATGGATGGACAGGCAGACAGATGGATGGGTGGGTGGGTGGATGGATTCATAGATGGGTGGGTGGATGAATGGACAGGCAGACAGATGGATGGGTAGGTGGATGGATGATTAGATAAATGGATGGGTGAGTGGGTGGATGGGTAGATGGATGGATGAGTGGATGGATGGATGAGTGGGTGGATGGGTGGATGACTGGGTGAATGAATGGGTGAATGGATGGATGAATGGATGACTGGATGGGTGAGTGGGTGGATGGATGGATGGATGGATGGATGGATGACTGGATGGATGATTGGATGGACAGATGACTGGATGGGTGGATGGATGGATGGATGGATGGATGGATGAATGGATGACTGGATGGATGGATGGATGGATGGAGCATCCATCCACAAGATAACTTTGTGTATCCTAGTTAATTCAAGGCAGTTCAATGAAGGGAGCCTACCCCATGGCATGCCATGCAGAGGCAGGAACACCCCTAGCTTAAAATTCCCTCTAGATGTGCACCCTTGGAGACTTGTCTCCCAGTGGCATTCGTGGATGTATCCCATTCCCTGTACATCCAAGTCCAGGAGCTGTCCTCTCTGTGCTGTCCTGCCCTCCTCTGACTTCTTTACATAAAGTACCGAAGGACTCACAAATCTGAATGCTGTCCGTGCACAGGCACCACGGTAATATTTCCTCCATTGCTCCCAATGTAGTGCACATGTGAGCTCCCCAGAGGTAGAAGGTATGCCTGAGTCTCCTCGATGTCCCTAGCACACACGGTTAATTGGCAATCGGACAAATGAGTAATTAGCGAGTGAACACTACCCTGTCCTCAATGGACAGTCTATGCCCGCATCCCAGGACCCTGCACTGGGCAGCTTTCCTCTCCTGCGAGCACATCCACATGGAGGATCTCTTTAATGTCCCAGTTACAGCTTGTGCCTCGGGTTCCTCACCCATTGGGGGGGGGCTCAGGACACCACAGAGCTCTCCCAAGTCTGAAAAGGGCAGGGCTCCTGGCTCCCCTAATGCCTTATCAAGCACAAGCACAACAGAGTTCTGGGGCACACAATGCTTCCAGGAAGAACTTGGCTGTTGGGAGAGCCATGGGGTCCCCTGTTAACCTAAGATCTGTTGCCCTCAACAGAGCAGTCCTCCTTATCTGTTGTCCTTTCGCCTGATCAAGGGGGCGGTTCCACGGAAGGGGCGGCTGTGCCCTCCTTCAGAAGGCTGGGTGGCTGGCAGAGGCAGCTAGATTTAGAAGTCATTTTCACAGCAGGGTGTCGCTAACCTGCCACCCACACGGCCCCATGGGGCCTAAGATACTACTTACCAGGGTCTGGCCCTGAAACCTGCAGTCACTCTCTCCTTCTCTCCCAGAACTTTGGCAGCTGTCTCCGACTCTATCCTTGGCAAGCTCTGGATGAAGGCACATGTTGCCCTGACACCCTAAATACACAAATGTTCCCCCCACAAAAGGGGTGGTTATTATCTAACCTAGCGTGTGTCTTTTTCAATGCTGGGGACCAAACTCAGGGCTGTGCACATTCTAGTCAAGCATACTACCACTGGGCCACCCTCTCCAACCCCTTTCCCAAGGGATTGCACTCCCCTTCCCCCTTCTTTTTCTTTTTTGGAGACAGAATCTTGCTGGGCTGAACTGGGATGGGCTGGAATTTGCTATGTCAACCAGGCTAGTCTCAAACTTGTAACCATCATCCTACCTCTGACTCTAGTTTACAGGAAAGTGCCTGGCTTTTCTCCCTCTCTCTCTCTCTCTCTCTCTCTCTCTCTCTCTCTCTCTCTCTCTCTCTCT
>NW_021620574.1:1474158-1499122 GCF_004785775.1 Grammomys surdaster | reverse complement strand
TCTCTCTCTCTCTCTCTCTCTCTCTCTCTCTCTCTCTCTCTCTCTCTTTCTCTCCCCTCTCTCATACACACACACACACACACACACACACACACACACACACGTTTTGTCTGGATGGCACGCGACTCATTATGTACACCAGGCTGGCCTTGAACACCCAGAGACCCACCAACCTCTGCCTTCTGAGTGCTGAGATAAAAGGCGAGCGCCACCAGCTGGGCTTCTTTCACTATTTTTTGTCTAAATGTCACCTCCTCCTCTGTGAACTCTCCCTGGATCTCCTAAAGTTAGAATCTCCCTTGATTGACTCTTTCCAGAACTTAACACAATCACCCTCACTGCCGGGCAGGCCTTGCCGTTCCTACCCTTGAGCCCAACCCAGAGTCTCATTCCTAGGAAGCGCTCAGTAAATGCTAGGTTTCACTTGGCAGCAGTAAGAACTGCACTGGACGTGGTAAGACCTTTGGTATCTTTGATCTTTGCCCAGGGTGACCCGGCTTCCTTGGCTTCCTCCCCCAAGAGCAACAGGAAATGTGTAGGTTACAGACAGGGTCGCAGGTGAATGAATATTCCTGCGGAGCTTCGACCAGTGAACGCCCCTAGAGTTGGGAAACCCGAATAGGAGATCCTAATCTTCTGAATCAAGGCTAGCCATGGCTGTGGTCGGGGAGCCCTGCCCCCTCTGCGTCCTGCCTTTGAGTCTCTCTGGGTGTGATGTCGAGCTAATTGGAGACTAAAAACCTGAGTGGTTTGAGAACGGTCTAAGGAGTTGCGGGAGTTAGGGTTAGCGGGAGTGGGGACAGAGGTGGGGCCGGGGACGGGTTCGACCTGACGACTTGAGTCTGGGCGAAGCCCCCGCTCCTGCCCAGCCAGCGGCTAAATTTACCTAGACTGACTCAGCCCTTGCCCGGAATGAGGGGTGGGGGAGTGCACCGGGGCAGAGGGAAGAGCCGGCAGGGGTGGGGCGGGGGGCAAGGGAGGGAGAGTTCCAGCCGGGGAACAGGGTGGACTAGAAGTTTCCACCAAAGAGGAGTCCTCCTCCCCCTCACAAGGAGCGGGAAGAAGTCAAGAAGCCCTGAGGGAGGGACACAGTGAGGCCAGGTCAGCGAAAGAGAGACTCCAGAACTGCATAAAGGGACAAGTAGATTTATTGGACGCCTACTATGTGCCAGGCACTGTGCAAGACGCCTTATATACATTACCTCATTAAATCCTCACAACAACCCTGCGAGGTAGGTGTTTATAAACCCCCATTTGACAGATGAGGAAACTGAGGCTCAGGGAGGTGAAGTGATTTGGCCAAGGTCACATGGCTAGTAAATGGCAGACACAGAGGAAGTGCCCAGGATTGGAAAGAAAGAAAGAAAAGAAAAAAAGAAGAAGAAAAAAGGCTTAAATGTCTGTCTCAAACCGGTTGGAGTGGATTAATACAAAGAAGGGCTCGGCGCGCCCCAGAAGTCTGGGAGGCCGGAGGCCTGCTCCCGGCCCCGCGCGCGGTTTGGAGGTGTCAAGGCTGGAAACCGGCTCCCGGTGGTAACTAGGGATCCAGATACTGGCAGTGCTGGTGTAGGGGCACTCGAGCACCAGCAACCGGGGGAATCCGCGACCTGCGCGCGCCCCGTAGTGGCTACAGCGAGTATCACACCCCACACCGTCTGCTGAAGATCAGCCTTCCTCCTGAAACTGTCAGGATCCTTCCTATCCGGTGGGCGATACCGTCTGCGTGGAAAATCCTGGCAACACTTCAGAGCATCACTAAGGACACGGAGATGGAGGAAAAGGGGAAGGCCTAAAAGTGTCCCAAGCTGATTCATTGGCTACCTTCCCTCTCTAGCTTGGACCATAGCAGGCCAGAGGCAGTGATAGGGCCTTTATCCTGCTCTGCTTTGGGGAGCTCTCACCTAAACTTGGGAAATTGGAATACAAGCCCTTTGTCCGTTTAAATATGAAAACCTTGACAGTCTGAGGATGCTCAGATCCTACTCGCTTATTCACAAAATCCTAGGGACAGAAGGATGGGGAGCAGAAAGCGCTCATTTTTACATTTACAGAAGTCCGGGATGCCCGGGCGCAAAAAATAGTTACTCTGAGGTCCACCAGCTAAGGTCAGTGGCAGAGTTGGGATTGAAACTTGAGTTGTAACATCAAAGAGAGAGCCCTCTCCGTCAGTTTGCTGGTTGTGTGTATGCATTCATTTCTTCTCTGCCATAAGTCCCTCCGTCTCCTCCTCCACTCAGTCACTAGGTTCAAAGCCCCTCCAGTACTTTTTCTCTCCTGTCAGGGACCCTGCCCTGACCATCGCGGGCCACCATCCCTGCCCCTTCGTTTTGTCTCTCTGAAAAGTTCCACACCAAATGTAGCAGGCGTGGGATCCCACCCTCACCTTCCCTGAAACTAACCCTCGAGTTGGCGAATGCTACCTTCCCTCGTTCCTCCCCTCTCCTCTGTTTCAAGTGTGGGAACAGGTGTAGGTGGGAAAGGAGAAAAGGAAGCAAACGAAGCCCGGAGAGAGAAAGGGAGCGCGGCGAGCCCAAGGATGGGCTGAGCGACACGAGAACAAACAGGGGCATCGCTCACTCCCTCTCTCTATTCCCCTGTGGCGTTTTCCTGGTGTCCTCTCGGACGAGGCCTTCCTCGGTTTGACCGATGACATCTAGAATCTCCCGGATACTGTCGCTCATCTCGGCTGTCTTCCCGCCTTCCCTAGGCCGGGTGTTCCCAAGCGCAGGCAGGGTCCTCTCATTCCGCCAGGAGGCGCCTGGGGCGTCTGTGTCGCTTCCGTCAGAGGAGCCACTATGGACGCTGAGATCCTCGGCTTCGTCTGAGTCCGAATCTGGGGCGGTGTGGCGGCGGATGCGGGACACGGCTTCCCGCAACGCCCCGGCGTAGGGCCCTGGAGTCCGCGCCCAGCCCCCGCCCGCGCGCCGCGGGACCCCAGCTGCTTCTGAACCCTTCACGCTGCCCGCGCATCCCGGAGCCGCTGGGCCTAAGGTCGGGTGCTCTGGGCTACCTGGCTGCGTGTGAGCGTCTTGCAGGTTCGCTTCGCCAACAGGGAACCCCAAACCACTGGAGGAGCGCTCCTCCAATGAAGAATCCCCCTGCCGCCCGCCCTCAGCCTCGAACTCGCGACCCTCTCTCGGTTGGTTTAAGACTCGACTGCTCAACAGTTGTTTTTGGCAAACTGAAGGCTTGGCAGCGGCCCCCTCGCCCTCCTCCTCCTGGCAGGGCTTGGGTTGCCTGAGGCTGTCGCTCACAATGCATGACTCCCCAGAGGGCACGAGCTGCATCTGCTGGGTTCGAGGGGTCGGAACGTACTGGGACTTTATCACCACGCATGTGGCGTCAATGACAAAGATGCCTTCTCTACCAGCGGGACCTCGGGAAGTGCGGGGCAGGGTGTGGGCACGGCGGATCACCTTCCAAACTTCCAGGGTCTCATGTTCTGTCCCCTCTCTTTGACCCAGGAACTCTTTCCACCCGGTGCCTCCAGGAGCCCAGGGTCTGGGGAGAGTCTGGCTATGCCTGACAGGAGGCTTTTTAGGGGAGGAAAGCCAACACGTGGGAACCCAGATCTGCTCATTTCCTTCTTCCCCTTTTCTTGACCCCCTGAGGTGCTGCCTGGACCTGGGAACGGGACGTGGGGGGCTGCTGCTCGTGGACCCAGAGAGAGCTCCCTCCGTGCCTGGACTGCCAGTAGTTTTAGCTTGGGAATGACCATTGCCACCACTGTTGGCAGCAGCTAGGCCTGAGCTTTTCTCTATGGCCCCTTTGCAAGACTCTGGCCTAGCTCTGGCTGCCGCACAGCCTGGAGCTCCTCCTAAGAGTCCCCGTCCCTGTCTGAGACCCCAAGCTCCTAGAACATCCCGGTAGATTCGAGGATCCAGCCTCTTCTTCGTGCGCCCTCCCTCTGTCCTGGTGGTGGCTGGAACTGGGGCTGGTGAGGTGGGCGCCCGGGAGAGCTCTGGGCCTCGCTTAGTCCCCAGGGTCCTGTGGGGACCTTCATAAGAAGGTGGAGCCACATAGGGTGGCGGCCGGTCCCAGCGGCGTCTTGGGGCTGTGCCTGCAGCACCTCTCAGCAGCAGGTGAGCCTCGTAGCTAGGGGGCCCTGGCCTCCTGCCTCCCCATGGCCCCGCCCATGCCACCCCTGGGTCACCCTGCGGGAGCGCGGATGGTCGGGGCGCTCGCCCCACCTGCCCGAAGCGCTCTGGTCTGGAGAAAACTGGAAACCCTGTAGGTTGGGCCGCCCGAAGGGCGTTTCGGGGCTCTGGGCGGGGCTGACCTAGGGGACTCCGTCGGGCCCCACCAGCCTTGCGCCTTTTTCTCTCGGTCTCCTTGGCCTCCCGCTCCTGCGACGCCGCCTTTCTTTTCTCTTGTTCCCGGGCTCGGACCTCTGCGGGGGGCCCCGCCCGCCAGTTGGTCGCCTCCTGCAGCACCCTGGAGGCCCAGGGTCGGCGGGGTGGCGGCTCAGGGGATCCCGGGCGCAGCCTACACCTGGGACAATGAGCAGGAACCCAGGTGAGCAGTTTGCGGGGACAGAGAGCCGAAGTCCGGGGAGCTGGGAGCACTGGAGAGCACTTGGGGCAGCCATGTGGGAGGATTCGTGTGAGTGTCTGAGCGAGTGCACGTGCGTATGTGTTAGGGCTGAAGTCGAAATGAGACTCCTCGCCATCTCTCCATGCACACTTTAACAGCGACTGCCCCATCTCACCGCCTGCCACTAGCACTCCTGTCCCCCAGAACAGAGCTCAATGCTTCAGGCCCCAGCCCTCGACGAGTGGGGGAGGGAGGCGCGGGAAAGAGAAGGGGCCAGCAGCAATCGCTGGTGCCAGCGGGGAGGTCTGGACCCCACTTCCCGCCCCACCACTTGCTGCCCCTCACCCCTCCTTCACTCACGTGCGGCTCTGGGGCCCACGGGCCCAGTAGCTGGCCTGGATGTCCATGGACTGTCGAGAAGGAGCGCGACGACTATAATGACAGGAAATAGTCTTCACTTCAATCACCAACAGCTTGGACTTCTGCACCCAGAGGCAGCTGCCAGACTCCTCATCCTGGAGCTCCCGGGGGCTGTCGGGCCCCTCGGAGAATAACGGGCCATCCAGCATCCTGCCCCACCCCACCCCGGCCCCCCACCCTCCCACCCGCCCCGTGAGCCCCCTCCCAACCCAGGGAGCCGGCGCCCACTGCAGAGCGGCAGGCCCAGGGACTGGCAACTATATATACCCGGGCACACGTGTGTGCCTGTCTGTGTGTGTGTGAGTGTGTGTGCGAGCGCGCGAGCGCGCGCGCATGTGACACGCCGCCGCCGTGGACCGCTCGGCGCTGCTTCCTCCCCCATGTGCACGGCCGCCCCCTGGGGCCTGGGATTGGACGCCCCTTCCCACTCACTGCTCAGGTCCCCCAAGCCTAATGGGACCCACGAGTGGGCGGGGAGAGACTTCTGATTCTTGCCAAGCTTACACTGCCCTCTTCTCCAGCCCCCATTTCTTCATCCTTCCCGAAGTTTTAACCTTTTGTTTTCCAGCTTGTCAGGTTGCCTGACCACCAGTGCTCTCTCTATCCCTGCCCGCCCGCCTGCTTGCCCTGACTCCTTTCTCTGACAGGGAGCAGTGAGAACAGAACTCAAGGTCTCTGCCTGCCACTCGCTGCTGGTTTCCATGGGGTTGGGGTGCAAGAGAGGCTGGCCCACAGCTGGGGGGAGCGGGCTATTTTTAGTGTCAGTGGCATTCGGGTGCAGCTGAGATGAGTAACCAGTTCCTAAGCAGTGCAGAGAAGAGGTGCCGCTTTCAGAAAGCTTTTGTGCGGCTCTGGGGGGAGAGAGCTACTCTCCACCACCCACCCCCACCCCCAGACCTCAGAAAGGTGGCTCCTGCACCTGTACACCTCAGCTTTCTCTGCGGAGGCAGAACTCAGTCTATCCTGGCTACCAAACAGCAGGACGACCCCTACTCTAGATATGGGTGTCCTTGGTCACCCACAGAGCCTTCCATGAGCAGCAGGCTAGCTCCTCTAACCCAGAAGCCAGGATTCTGGGGTTACACAGTCCCGTACCCACACAGCTCTGCCAAGCCTTATGTGGGGTGCAGATAGAGTGCTTATATACACTGTACCCTAACAGAGGGGGATGGACTAGTCTGCTCCTGTGGCATAGCCAAATCCCCTAGCAACAGAAAAGATAAAAGTGGCCTTTCTTTCCTAGGTTGGGGCTTCCACTCACGACTGTCACCACGCCTAGTTCACTTGACTGTCCCAATGTGCAGCTCACCTTTAGGACTCATCCTATTCTGGGGGGTGGGGACTGAGGGGGGTGCTGCTTGCATCCTCAGGATCCCTCCCCCAAGCCTGTACCAGGTGTCCCCTGATTCACCATGGTAATGTTAGTGGCAGCACAGCCCACGCCAACCCTTCCATGCAGAGACTTAGCAACCATGCCTGGCAACCGAAGCACAGCTCAGCGGAGGGGAGGGGTGTAGGGAGCGGGATGAGAGGGTAGCAATGGCTCCTGAGGAAGAAGGGACCATTTGCTGCTCCTGACTTTAAGAAGAGAAGCCTTTGGGCTTCCAAATTGTAAACCCTGTCGTCCTCGGCTGCTTCCTCTGGCTGAGACCTGGTGGGGCTCTTAGGGGGTAAATGGGAGAGACAAACCATCCCAATTGGTTATTTCATAAAAATACACGGGACATTTGGATACAGAGCCTTCTTTTTAAGGGGACAGGGACCAAAAGAGTTGTTATGGGGCACACTCATTGAGAAATAGTAAAGTAGCACCTGACGGGTCCTGCTGTCCCCCACTCCCCACCGACCCATGATTCCACGTACCTACCAGCTGCCCTGAAGATGGCCTGCAGGCACTGCTTTCTACCAGGTCCCAACAGAGTCCAACAGCTTTTAAAGCCTTGCCTCCTCCCTGGACAAATCCTCCTTGATGAAGGAATGTGACACAAGGAGACATTTGTCCTTTCCACCCCCTCCACACACACAAACACACAAACACGCTCTAATTATAATCATTTGGAGGCCACCTCCCTCCCCCGGGCTTGAGAATGTGCTGAGAGCAAAGATGTGGAAGCAGGGGCTCGAGCACTGAGGGCTGACCTCTAATGAGTGCCGAGTGCCAAGAGAAAGCCGAGAGAGCCCAGAGAACCGAGATGTGTTCCCTGTGTCCCATCAGGAAGCCTGCTTTGTGAAAACACAGATAGTGTGGCCCAGGTTCCTCTGAAGGCTTGGCGAGAGAAGGGAGAGCCAGGGAACCACTCAGAACCTACTCCTTGCTTGGATGCTAACTGTCCTATCAGCAGAGCTATGGTAGAAAGAACAGAGCCTGGAGGTCCTCGGTCCTTGAGGTGTTTGACATCCCTCTCAGCACAGACGATGGGTCTGGTGGATTGATACCAGCTCCGATAGTCCCCCATAATGTACTCTCTACCTCAGAGGAAAGGCAAGGGAATTGTGGGTTCAGACAGAGTACCAGTCCAGAAATATCAAAACAATTCAACCTTCCTTCATCAGCCTTCATCATGTGTGAGCATCTCTCTGCCCAAAGACTCCAATCAGTTTGCTACTTTCCAGAGACCTGACATGTTAGGGAATTTTGCATGGGCCTTAGGTAACTATGGTCCAAGCCGAGAAAGTAATCGAGCTAACTACGGGAAATAAGGTGGGAACAGTCAGCAGACGTTAGAGGACAGAAGTCTGGTGTGAAGGTAGGAAGGCATAAAACCAAGAACCAGACAGTTTAAGTTTAAATGCTAGTTTTTAAAAATTTTTAGTTTGGTCTTTTCAAGTCAGGGTTTCTCTTTATATTCCTAGCTGGCCTTGAACTCAGAGATCCACCTGCCTCTGCCTCCAAAATGCTGGGATTAGGAAATCCTCCTGCCTCTGCTTCTTGAGTGCTGGGATTAAAGGCATTCTTTTTTTTTTTTTTTCGAGACAGGGTTTCTCTGTGTAGCCCTAGCTGTCCTGGAACTCACTCTGTAGACCAGGCTAGCCTCGAACTCTCGAACTCAGAAATCCGCCTGCCTCTGCCTCCCAAGTGCTGGGATTAAAGGTGTGCGCCACCACCGCCCCGCTTTTTTTTTTTGTTTTGTTTTGTTTTGTTTTTTTTAAATAGATATGATTTCACTATGTAGTTCCTGGAACTTGCTATGCATGTAAACCAGGCTAGCCTCAAATTCAAGAGCTCTGTCTGCCTCTACCTCCCAAGTGTGGGAACTAAAGGTATATCTCTCCGTGCTTGCCTACCAGTTTTGCCTAAAAACAGTTTGTTCATGTGTATGTATATTGTATGTGTGCGTTAGTGCATGTGCCATGTTGTGCACACGGAGGCCAGAGGACGACTGTGGAGTTTCTTTTCCCACCTTTCAATGAGATCTAGGAACTAAACTCGGGCAACTAAGCTTGCACGGTGAGTAACTTTACCAGTTAGCTTTGCTTTTCACTAGCAGTGTGGCTCTGGGCCACACGGAGTCTCTGTGCTTCAGTTTTTTTAAAAAATTCTCCTAAAACTGGAAAAGGTGCCGGGGAGATGGATCAGTTAGTAAAACACATGTCTTGAAACCTTGAGGAACTGAGTCCAAGCCTCAGAACCCACATAAAAACACACACATGCTCTTTGAATCCCATGGATCTTTGGAGCCTGCTGGCCAGCCAACATTGTCTATGTGGTGACCCACTCCCCTCCACACACACATGGCCACCCAACCTTGTCTATGTAATAATCCCCCCAAACACACACACACAACCAGGGTCCCTCCTGAGGACCACTGCCTGATGTTGTCTTCCAATTTACACACCTGTGCACACATATCCATTCTCACAAACTGGAATGCATAGAATGTTGTTTTAAATGGGGTGAGGGTGGGGTGAAGAGGATGGCTTAGCAGTTAAGAGCACTGGCTGCTCTTCAAAGGATCTGAGTTCAGTTCTCTCACTCACGTGACAGTTGACAACAGTCAGAACTCCGGGCCTAGATATCCAATGCATCCATGGGCACCAGGCACACATATAGTACACAGACATATGTGCAGACAAAACATCTAAACACATACTTAAAAACAAATTACATTTAGGATCTTGGGAAATGGAATAAATGTTAGGAGTGTATATTGTTCTCTCAGAGGACCCTAGCTCAATCCCAGTAGTCACGTAGTTCGCAAATGCCTGTAACTCCTGCTTCAGATCTCGTGCCTCTGGCCTCTTTGGGCAACTATACTCACATGCATACTTCAAAACAAACCTACAAAATATTCATAGGCTGAGTGTAGTGGTACTCATGATTAATTCCTGCACTTAGGTGAACGAGGCACAGCGATCTCAGAGTTTGAGGTTAGCCTGGTCTACATAGGGAGCTTCAGCCAGCTAGGGTTACATACTAGAGACTCTGTTTCAGAATATTGCTGTACAGTCAGGCAGTGGTGGTGCACACCTTTAATCCTTGTGCTCGGGAGGCAGAGGCAGGCGGATCTTGGCATTCAAGGACAGCCTGGTCTACAAAGCAAGTTCCAGGACAGCCAGGGCTACACAGAGGAGCCCTGTCTTGCAAAAGAAAAAAAAGAAAAGAAACAAAAGCCTGTCTCAAACAAGGCAGAAGTATTGTTTGTCACCCCAATGTTTGTCCTCTAGCCTCCATATGCCTACACACACACACACACACACAAATATATGTATATGTACATATATATTTTTTAATTTAATTAAAAAAAAAAGTCTGGGCCGGGCGGTGGTGGTGCACGCCTTTAATCCCAGCACTTGGGAGGCAGAGACAGGTGGTTTTCTGAGGCCAGCCTGGTCTGCAGAGTGAGTTCCAGGACAGCCAGGGCTACACAGAGAAACCCTGTCTCGAAAAAAACAAAAAAACAAAAACAAAAGTCTGACCCTGGGTGAGCACATGACTAAAATCCCAGTACTTAGGAAGCTGAAGCAGGAGCATTGCTATAAATCTGAGGCCAGCCTGATCTGTATATGGTACAAAGTCTTGTTTAAAAAAAAATCAAAAATTCTCCCCAAACCATAACACTTAGAATCCATACATTTTGGGTAAAGGCTGCATGGCCTGTGTGGGAAAAGTGGGACTATCTGATGCTTCTGTGTGTGTGTGTGTGTGTGTGTGTTTACTGCTGTTATTAACGTGTTTATGAGGTAGGGAGGTTGGTGAAATAGGATCTATCAAATGCAGAAATCAAACACTCCAGTACCATGATGAAACCTTGTCATTTAATTAGATTCGCCACAAAAAGCATTAATCCCGGCTCCCTGTGCCCGTCCCCCACCCTCCTCCACATGGCCATCTGCCTTCGTCTGTGTAGCACAGGAACCCGGACGCGCCTCCCAAGACTCATGGGAAGGACTGACAGCAAATGGGCCCAGCCTCCTCCACACGGTGAAGATGAATAAAAATACTTTGCCAAGACTTTGCGGAGCTATTATCTCAGGTGGGGTAAGGGCAGGGACGGCAGTGGGGCGTGGTGAGGCCTACGGATCTCTTAGAGATCAGGATCTGCCTGAGGAACACAAAGCCAGTGGCTCACCCGGAAGAGGGCTGTGTCAAGGGACTGGGACTGGCTAGGCTGACATTCTCTCAAGTGTAACATGATGGTAAGGGAGGCGAACAGCCCTCCTCCTTTCCCCTTCTCTAGTTCTAGACAGTGGGCGTGGAGCTCCTGAGGGAAGATTCAGTTCTCCCAGGATTCCATCTGATTCCTGGTACTTCCAGCAGGCAGGCAGTGAGGGGCCATCTCCCCAGGCACTGCCTGTTCCTCCTCATGCTCAGGGCTTCTTCTCTCCACCCGTGAGCACCAGAGCCTGTAAGATGTCAGACAGCGAGACAATGCCCTTGACCACGTCATGTTCATCCACCACCACTAGCCGGTGAACCTGGCACGGAGGAGCAGGAAGTAACGTGAGTGGCAGCCTCAGTTTGGGCAACTGCCTCAGTCCCTCCCCTCTCAGGCCCACTCCCACCAGGTGCCTGAGGTGGCCAGCTCCTTACCTCTGCTTCCACCAGCCTATTGATGATGGTTTCCAGAGTCTCATGCAGGTAGCACTTGAGAACACCCTCAAAGTAGTGTGACCGATGTTGTAGGGCTTTTGTCACAGACACATCTAGGTTGTTGTAGGTCTTTTCCGCTGCCAAATTCTGGAAGTGGGGGGTGGGACTTGAAAGGGAGTCAATTCCCAAACCCGGGACCCACCCAGCCTCACCAGAGGGACTGAGGGCACTCCTTAGCTCTGCTCACGAGCCACAATCAGTTCTGTTACCTTGTTCAGGTAGGATTCAAAACCCAGAGGTGCCCAAGGCAGAGGAGAACCTTCCTGCTCCCTCCCCAGCACGCCCTCCCCTCCCTATCTCCCAGCCCCTCCACCGCCACTCACAATCACGTCAAACTTGGAGTAGATGTCCACCACACGCCCTGGGGAGACAGGCAGCTCAGTAAAACAAAACAGAATGCAGCAGCCAAAGCTCCCGCTCCACATGGGATCCCCTTCCAGGCTGGGTTGAGAGGAGAGCGACCTGACCCAGGCAGCCTCCCTTTTCTTCCCCAGTCACTCACCTTTTTCATCCACCACAGGCAAGGCAGAGACTCGGTGCTGTACAAAGATGCCCAGAGCCACGTAGACAGGCGTGGTAGTGCGGACCATAGCAATGTTGGCATAGGTGCCAATCTGTAGCTCTTCCAGAGACTTAGACATGAATTCCGGCTTGGGGAACTCGGTGATCTGAGGAAAGAGTCAGCAGCTCTCAGGGGCTTTCCTGGTGGAGCATGAGGTGCTAGGTTCAGTCCTCAGCACCAAAACCAATCATCTGTCAAGTCGACTTTTAAGGCCCCCAAACCGCTGTGTCCATGTCTCCACTTTAGCACATGAGACGGACGGGAGTACTTACAAACAACTTGAGGAACTTGAGGATGCGCTTGTGGGTAAGGATGTACAAGGTGTTGCCTGACTCCGGGTCAATAACGGGAAGCCTGTGGATCTTATTCCGAATTAATGAGGAGACAGCATCAAACAAGCTGTGAAAAGGAGAAAGATCATAGTTAGGTTCCAGAGGGCTAAAGCCAAGCTGTATAAGCCCCTGGAGTGTGTTTATAGTCAGAAAACACTCATGGTGGGTGCCCCGACAGACTTGAAGTGCTGTGTGTGTGTCTCGCTGTAATGATGTCCTTGTAATGCCTGCACTAAGACAAACAGAAGAATTGCAAGTTCAGGACAGCCTGAACGCTATAGTAAGATCAAGGCTCTGTATGAGGCTTTCTTTTTCACAAACAAATAAACAAACAAATGCACGGCAGTGTGCACCAGGAGGAGTCTTTCTTCTCTCGTGTCCCTTCCCTCTGAGTCTTCAGATGTTTAGGGATAAACACAAACTGGAACTCACCTGGCATTTGGAGAGATGCAGACAAGTGGTTTAAAGGAGTCCTGCAGGTACACCTCTGAAGAGGACAGGGACAGTTCACAAACACTGCCAACTGAGTGTTCCCCAGACGCCCTCCACCCCTCATCTGCCATAACCTGTCCATACCTCTCCACGTCTCTATCTTGTGCTCCTCTAGTTCATAGATCTGCACCTAGAAGCAGAAAGCAGATCCGAGACTCGCTCTCCCTCCTCATTAGCTCACGCAGCTTTGCTTGGAGGGGAAAGCCAGGCACAGCGGACCCACAGGCAGGGCTGTGGTTTTGGTTTAGAGACTCAGGATCCTTACCAGGGCTGACTTATAGTATCTGTGCAGAATATTGATGAAGTCAGTGATGGTCAGCATGCCTGGAAGCCAAGACAAGAGCCCTCAGCACAGCCCAAAGCTTTTCTCTCTGGCTGGCAAAAGATGCCAATAACTGTATTCCAGAAACTTCTGCTTACCCACAAAACTCTGCTTCTTACTGTCCCACAAAGGAGCAGCACGAACACCGTTAGTCACCAGGGCAAAGAAGGCTTTCTTTACCTGTGGCCAAGAGAGTCATATCCTAAGGGAAATCCACACTAGGCACAGCTGAGAGGAAGAACAGGGCTGGTGTGTGGGGAAGTTTGACGCATGGTGACAGGCCTTGGACCAGCACATCTCAGGAATGCAGAGGAGGGAAGGCCTCTACCCACCTGCAGCGAAGTGTCAAATACGACCAGCTTAGAGCTTGTGGGAATCAGGTCATAGCAGCGATGAGACTTCATGAAGGAGGTATACACACTGCTGTTCGATTCCGGGGTCTCTGCACAGGGTGGAGAAGTTGATGTGTTTCTTTTATGTAAGAACTCACAATCAGAAGAGACAGAAACCAAAAATGGCTTTTAGTTTCTCAACTCTTTAAGAGCTTCTGTTCTTACCGCCTCTTGCCTTCTTCATTAGAGTATTTCTCTCTATTTAGCATATTTTCATTTGCCTTATTCTCAATGAAGACGAAATGTCAAACAAGCATCTTTAGATTTGTTGGAGACTTGCAGGTGAAAAACTCATGGTTTAGGCAAGGTCATTTCTAAAAATCTTAAGTGTTCGGTCAACTTGGCCAGAGAATGGAGGACTACACTGCAAGTCAGAAATCTAAACAGCAGAGTCTGGCCGGGTTTCCGTCCAGTCTTCTGGATTTAAGCATTTTGGGTTTTTTGTTTGTTTGTTTTTTGGAAGGGGTTTTTAAAAAAAACTTGGTTTTTTTTTTTGGGGGGGGGGATGTTGTTTTGTGAATGAGTGCTTTACTTGTATGCCTGGGCGCACATGTGTGCCTATGCCTGCTGAGGCCCTGGGAATTACTGACAGCTGTGAGCTGCCATGTGGGTGCTGGGAGTTGACCAGTCGTCCTGTGGAAGAACAGCCAGTGTTCTTATTCTGAGCCAACTCTCTAGCCCCTTCATTTATCTGAGATAGAGTCTTCCTATATATATTGCCCAGCTTGGCCTCAAGCTTGTAGTAATCATACTGCCTAACTCTTGAGTGTTGGGATTGCAGGCGTGCAACACCATGCTTGACAGTCTGTGTTTTTATCTGCTTGCTCTAAATTGGAAAGGCAACCCTCCAAAAGAACATTCTAGATGTTCAATATACTTTACTATGTACTTTAAAATAATGCATCAGTTAACCCCACCCCCCACAAACACACCCTTGTCCCATTTTTCAAGACAGGGTCTCTCTATGCAGCCCTGGTTGTTCTGGAACTCTCTACAGAGACCAGCCTGGGCTGGCCTTAAATTCAGAGATTCACCTGCCTCTGCCTCCCAAGTGCTGAGTTTAAAGGTGTCTACCACCCAGCATTCACCCTGAATCTCTGAATTCTTACTGGTCTATGAAGTATTACTCTCATGTTTTAAATGAGAAAACATGCAGAGCAGTTAAATGAACTGTTGAAGGTCGTATCACTGAGTTAGTGGGAAGAAATACTTTGAGTCCTGACTAATTCTGTACTATACTCCCAGCACCCCAGCTGATTAAAAAACAAAACAAACCCCCAATATCTAGCTGGCAGTGGAGGTGCATGTCTTCAGTCACAGCATTCAGGAGGCAGGGACAGGTGGATCTCTAAGTTTGAGGCCAGCCTGGTCTACAGAGCCAGTTCCAGGATAGCCAGGGTTACACAAAGAAACCCTGTCTCAAAAACACAAACAAACAAAATATGATTTCTAATCATTTCTCTCTCTCTCTCTCTCTCTCTCTCTCTCTCTCTCTCTCTCTCTCTCTCTCTCTCTCTCTCGTGCTAGGGATTTGTAATGCTAGGCACACACTGATCCACCCAACTATATATTCCCAGCCCATGATGTTTGGTCCTAAACTGAACAGGAAGCCCAGGCCCATTTTGGCCTCTCTAGTGATGGGATTACACGCAAACACCACCACACATGGTTCCTACCAGTTTCATCAAACTCATATGTAGCAACAACAATCTTGTCCTGACCTTCCTACCACTATCTCCTACATGTATGTAATAACATACCCACCCAACTGAGGGAGTATTTCTTGGGGGACCTTAACAATGCTTTTTTTTTCCCCTAACATTTTTACATCTTTATTTTTTTTAATATGGATGTTTTACCAGCATGTAAGTCTCAATATCACAAGCATGCCTGGTGCCCTCAGAGGCCAAAAGAGAGTATCAGATCCCCTGAGACTGGAGTTACAGATGCTTGTGAGCCACCACATGGGTGCTGGGACTTGAACCTGAGTCCTCTGAAAGAGCAGTCAGCGCTCTTAACCGCTGAGCCGTCTCTCCAGCCCCTTGTTTTAAGTCAGAGTCTTGCTATATAAACCATGCTAGTCTCAAACTCTGTTGCATCAGCCTCTGAGTACTTGGACCACAGGTGTGCGTCCCCACTCCCAGACTACTCTCCTCATTTCTGTGTCTTGGGTAACACGCTTGCATTGGTGTTTTCTGACTTAATTTTCCTTTCAGTTATTGCCTTTCTGACAAAGACAAGCAGTTTCAATTCTCACCAAGCCAACATCAACAAGCACCTCCCATCTTGAAGCCCCCTCCTTCCAGGAGTCAAAGCTAATGCTGTTTACCATTTTAACCCTTTTGAATAAATATATCCAAGCTAAATCAAAGAAGGACCTTTTCCTTGGAGCTGGAGAGATGGCTCAGTGGTTAACGCCGCATATTGCTCTTCCGGAAGCTCCAAGTTTGAGTCCTAGTACCTACATCAGATGGCTCACAAGCACCTGTGACTCCATCTCTAGGGGCATCAGATACCTCTAACTTCTGTGGACACCTGTACTCTGATGTGTGCGTGCACACACACACACACACACACAAACAATTGGAAGGAATAAGGAATAAGCTTAGGAAAGAAACATTTTTCTTTGGCATGCTCTATTATCCCTGGAGTTAACAGTGGTCTTAGGTTTTTTTTTTGTTTTTGTTTGTTTGTTTTTCGAGACAGGGTTTCTCTGTGTAGCTCTGGCTGTCCTGGAACTCACTCTGTAGACCAGGCTGGCCTCGAACTCAGAAATTCACCTGCCTCTGCCTCCCAAGTGCTGGGATTAAAGGCGTGCACCACCACCATCCGGCAGTGGTCTTATTCTTTTGTTTAAATTTATATATATATTTAAATTTCTATATAAAGCATTCATAACTGATTCAATCCCCAGAGTCTATCAATTACTTGAATCTCAGAAAATTCAGAATCTGGAATATTGGAAGGTGTCTCTTCTGACCTGCCACCTTGGGGTCTCCCTCCCCACTGCACAGGGGCATTTCACACCCTCCTGTTTGAACTCTTGTTTTGTGTAGCCCTTCTCTGCATACTTTACTACTGTTCCTTTGTTTTGATAGAGATGATCTCCAGTAACTCCCTGGGGAAGGTAAACATATAAAAGGAAGTGTTTGGGACCTGTAGATATCTCTGTTGTACCCTCATCTGTTGATTTATAATTTGGTTTGGCTACTAAATGCTGGTGTTTCTCAGTTCTGGGATGCTGTCACCGTTGCCCTGACTCTGCCCTTCCCTTTGTCAGGTTGTTTTCCCTCTTGCTGTGATGTAGGATTTAGACACTGGGATTTCCACACTGAGCCTCTCAGGTCTGCTGGGACTCCGTTTTTCTTTTTTGAGACAAGGTCTCTCTGTATAGGCTGGCTGTCTTGGAACTTGCTATGTAGAGCAGGCTGACTTCGAACTCATAGAGATCCACTTGCCTCTGCCTCCCAAGTGCTGGGGTTAAAGGTGAGCACCACACAGGGCTCAGCATGCTCTTTCTCTTGAATGTGTAGCTTTAAAAAAAATTTATTATATGTATATGAGTACACTGAGGCTGTCTCCAGACACACCAGAAGAGGGTATCAGACCCCATTACAGATGGTTGTGAGTCACCATGTGGTTGCTGGGAATTGAACTCAGGACCTCTGGAAGAGCAGTCAGTCCTCTTAACCACTGAGCCATCTCTCCAGTCCCATCATCAAAGCTTTTGTTCCCTTTTCTGTTTGTTTCCTTGTGGCGCAGGGGACCACTTAAATCACCTTTTGAAGACTTTCTTCAGATGTCTGCTAATCCTTGGTTTAAAAAGGATTCAGAGGCTGGGGAGGTGGATCAGTGATGAAGGGCTTACCCCAAGTGTCAGAGCTTATGTGAAAGCCTGGGCAAGTCCTAGCCCAGACAGAGGACCCCAGGGCAGGCAAGCCAACTAGACGGTCGGAACTACTGAGCCCTAGGTTTAGGGAGACCCTGGCTCAGTCAGTACAGGGGAAGGAAGGGATACAGACTGAGGGAGACCTGTCATCAAGTTCAGGCCCCCACATGCTAGCACATACTTCCCTGGCATGCACTCACAGGGAGAAACAGGATTCAAATTCTATCTGTGCTCATTTTAGCTAGAACATATCTTCAGTTTGAACACTTGAATGCTGGCTGGATCACTACTGTGTAAATAAGTCTTCTGCCTGTAAGCTGCTGCGGGACCATCCAATACTTGCATTTGTGCATTTTCCCATCGAGGAGAGTCTAAGGATTCTTTAAGTCTGAGCCTGGAAGACTGGAGTCTTTTCTGCTAGTATTCTGGAAGCTGAATTTGGAGGACAGGTGGGAGGGCTCAGCATCCAGCACACTGTAATTCGGGCTCTGGTTTCCAGTGCAGTAGGTAAGCCCCTCTCCACACGACCCAGCCTTGGCCTGGGTGGAGAGTCACCGTAGTTCAGCAGTGTGCAGTGCGGCATTCAGTCTTGGGTGCTGGCTCCTCATGCTTTAGACTTTCTTTACGACTAGACTCGGATCAGCTCAGTTGTTTCACTATCTCCCACATGCCTCACAGCTTCCAAAATCCAATTCTTTTTTTTTTTTTTTTTTTTAAAGTTTTTGGTTTTTTGAGACAGGGTTTCTCTGTGTATCCCTGGCTGTCCTGGAACTCACTCTGTAGACCAGGCTGGCCTCGAACTCAGAAATCCGCCTGCCTCTGACTCCCAGGTGCTGGGATTAAAGGTGAGCGACATCACCGCCCGGCTCTAAATCCAGTTCTTATCTTTGTGTACTTTCACTTAGGGTGGTTGCATGTGTGAGGGTGTGCTTGTGCCTGCGTGTGTCTGTACATGTGCCACAGCGTATGAGTAGGAGTATGTGCAGTTGGCTCTCTCCTTCCACCTTTACATGGGTTGTAACAAACTCAGGTTGTCAGGCTTACATGGAAAGCATCTTTACCTGCTGAGGTATCTCAGCAGCCCAGGGTTTTAACTTTTATGTTTGTGGGTGTTTTGTCTATGTCTGCCTGGTGTGTGCATGCAGTGTCTGTGGAGGCCAGGAGAGGGCATCAGATCCCCTGGAACTGGGGCTACACACAAAGACAGTTGGGAGCTGCCAGCCAGGTTCCAGGAATGGAACCCTGGGCCTCTGGAGGAGCAGCCGGTGGTGCTCTTAATGGGTGAACCATCTCTGAGCCCCTTGTTTTGTTTTTCAGAGAAGGGCTGAAGGCAGATGGAGGCACTGAATCTACCATGGTAACTGGAAGACTTGCATGGGTTTCAAACATGAGAACAGAACTCACGGATACCAAGACACGGCTTCAGAGACCAGAAGAAGATGCACTACACTGAGGTAGATGCTATCATCTTAAGCCAGAAGCCCACACACATAATGAATTTGGATTTCCAGTTTTAAAAATAATTTAAATCAGTTTCCAAATTTAAAAAAAAAACTCTACAGATTTACATAAAAATCCAAATTCTCAGCTTCTTTACAAAAATGAGATCTGGCAAAAATAGGTCTTAATTGAGCAGATATAGATAGTACCGTCTCCTTATAAGGAGCCGTATACGTTGTGAAGTTGTCGTGGCTACTCCACCTCATCGACAAGGATCCACATAAACAGGCTGTTTCTGCCGCCTGCCTGGGAGCTCCCACAGACACGCTCGGAAATATACAGCAGGCGCGGGCTTCATGGGCAGCACTCCATTATAAAGTCTCTGACTTTGTATCATATAACGTAGGACAGCATTGTTTTTTTTTATTTCTTTGTTCTTCAAGACAAGGTGTGATAGTTTGAATAAAAGTGGCCCCCATAGAGTCATATTTCAATGCTTAGGGAGTGGCATTATACTAATGTACCACTGTTGGAGTGGGTACGGCCTTGTTGGAGGGAGTGGGTTGCTGGGGGCAGGCTTCAGGGTTTCAGATGCTCAAGCTGGCCACCCCACCCCCTACTCTCACCCTCCACTCCTCCATCCCCACCCCCACCTGGCCATCAGAGACTAGGACTCTCAGCTCCTTCTCCAGTACCATGTCTGCCTATGTATCACCATGACAATAATGGACTAAACCTCTGAACTGTAAGCCAACCCCAATTAAATATTTTCCTTTATAAAAGTTGGCATGGGGCTGGAGAGATGGCTCAGTGGTTAAGAGCACTGACTGCTCTTCCAGAGGCCCTGAGTTCAAATCCCAGCAACCGTATGGTGGCTCACAACTATCCATAATGAAGATCTAATGCCTGGAACAAGCCGGCCAGAGCAGGAGGGAGAAGGGAAGGGGGAAAAAAAAGTTGGCACGGTCATGGTGTCCCTTCATAGCAGTAGCAACCTTAGCTAAGACACAGGGTTTCTCTGTGTAGCCCTGGCTGTTCTGGAACTCAGAGATGTTTCTGCCTCTACCTCTGCCTCCCGAGTGCTGTAATTAAAGGCATGTGCCACCATGATTTTTATTTTTAGACCACTAAAGCAGAATAATTTAAATTTCTTGTAAAAAACTCATACAGGTCTTAATTATACGTCCTTGGAATTTTTAGATACTAGACTTTTTTTTTTTAATTTTGTGTTTCTGTGCACTGGAGTGGATATTTGAATCCTGTTTTTCCTGTGTGTGTATGTGAATAGACATGTACACGCATGTGCATGTAGAAAGACACTCAAATGATGCTGAGTGTCTTCCTTGATGGGCTGCTCGCCCTCCACCACCTTCCACCTCAGTTACTGAGTAGGAGGCCTCACTCGTTCTGACCTGTCTGCACAAACACTGTGCTCTGGGGAGCCTCTTCTTTGCCTCCTGAGTGTTGGGACTTTCAGCCAAGCCTAATCTACTTTCATGTGAGTTCTGGAAGTTCAAACTCCAGTCCTCATACTTTTGAAGTAAGAGCTTTTCCACTGAATCCGATTTTAAATCAAGGATTAGCAAACATCTAAAGAAAGCGTAGGGGACAAAGAGATGGCTTAGTGGTTAAGGGACTTTCTTGTTCTTATACAAGACCTTAGCTCACTTCCCACCATTCACATAGTGACTCACAACTATCTGAAAATTCCAGTCCTAGAGGATCCAATCATCCTCTGACCTCCACAGGCACCACCACATACATGGTGCACAGACCAAACACTCACAGGTGTTAAAAAAAAAAAAAAACTTTAAAGTATAAAAAAAGTGATAGTGCACTCAGGAGGCAAAGGAAGGGAGAGCTCTATTGGGGGAATCAGCTCTTTATTAACCAATCAATGGAAATGGATTTTCACACATCACTCACTGAGACACCTCCTCTAAATATGCTCTAAATATGACAATGCCAATGTTCGGACTGCAACCAGATCTATGGGCACAGAAATCAGCATCTGAATATACAGTGCACAAAACCAACCCCCAACAGATCTCTGTGAGTTCAAGGCCAGCCTTGTCTACAGAGTAAGTTACGGGACAGCAGGGCTTGACAGAGAAACTGTCTTCAGAAACAAACACAGAAAGTGTTCCAAAGAGTCCCCATAGCAAACACAGTACAAGGAAAGAGACAGAACGGGACAACAAAGGGGACGTCCATGTACAGACGCAAGCCTTGATAACAAGGTAATGTGCTCACGTGAAGGACACTTCACAAAGAAATCAGGTAGAAAACCCATGTTGTTTTTAAAAGGGAATTTGGGGGCTGGAGAGAGGACTCAGAACACTAACTGCTCTTCTAGAGGACCTGGGTTCACTTCCCAGCACTTACATGGTGGTTTACAACTGCCTGCTTGTTATCTCGAGTCTCAGGGATCCACCACTCTCTTGTAGCCTTCAGAGACTAGGCACGGATATGGTGTACATACACACAGACAAAACACCCACACACATAAATAAACAAAATGTTTTTTAAATTTATAAAGCGGATTCTCCAGTTGGGGTGTTGCTCAGTTGTTAGGATATTTGCCTAATATGCACAGATCCCTGGGTTCAAATCCCAGCTACTATCCTAGGGTTACTGTCACTGATGAAACACCATGACCAAAGCAACCTGGGTAGGAAATGGTTCATTTGGCTTACATATCCTGAATCACAGTATTCTGAAGAAAACCAAGGCAGAACTCAAACAGGGAGGGAACCTAGATGCCCCGCAGGCGTGCTGCTTACTGGCTTGCTCAGCTTGCTTTCTTATACAACCTGTGAACACCAAGCCAAGGGACGGACCTGCACAGTGAGCTGGGCCCTTCCCCATCAGTCACTAAGAAAATGCCCTGCAGGCTTGTCAACAGCCCGACCTTATGGAGACCTCTCCTCTCAGATGACTCTAGCTTGTGTCAAGTTGACACAGGAGTAGAGAACACCGCTACAAGTCAAATTAAAGCTAAGCCTGGCCTGGTCTACAGGAGAGAAAAATAAAATAAAATCTTAAGACACCCGGAAGGCTCCGTGTAGGAGGTTCACAGTCTAAATAATAAGAGTCACAGAACTGAAAACTGTCACCCCTAAGGACACAATCATGGGCTGATGAGGTGTGGCGGCCAGGAGGAGGGTGCCAGGTGTCCACTGTCCCTCTCCATCTGTTCCTTGCAGGCAGAGACTCTCCCTGAAGCTGGAGCTCATGATTTCTCTGCAGTCAGCAAGTCCCCTCCGAGTCTGGGATGTAGGAGAGGGACACCTGGCTTGTCATAGGGTTATGGGATCCCATTCCCAGTTCTCACAACTGCACAGGAAGTGCTTAAAGCTCTGAACCATCTCTAGAAATTTCTACCCAGTCTCTATTTTAATCTTTTCAGAAAAATATGTCTTTTTTTAAACATACATTTATTTATTTATTTATTTATTTATTTACTATGTATGCAGTGTTCTGCCTGCATATACGCCTGCACGCCAGAAGACAGCAACAGATCCCATTACAGATGGTTGTGAGCCACCATGTGGTTGCTGGGAATTGAACTCAGGACCTCTGGAAGAGCAGTCAGTGCTCTTAACTGCTGAGCTATCTCTCCAGCCCCAAAATGCATGTCTTAATACAATAGAGATGATATGATGTCTCAGGAAGAGGGAGGGTGCTCCTGGGCAAAATCCTTTCCCAGAGTGGCAGCCATCTGACTCCTTCATCCATTTGTGGACTCGGGTGTGAATCTAAGGCCTCACATGTGCCAGGCAGGCAATGCTCTGCCACTGAACTACATCCCCAGGAATCCTGCCTCTGTCCCGAGGAGAAGGAGACTGGGAATGCCACTGAGGGCAAGGCTGGGCTTTGCCCACTTCAGTTTCCTTTAGTCAGATGGTTTCATGGTAAACATACCTTGAAAGTGTTCATTCTCTAGAGCTGGGGAGCTCTCGGCAGCAACCTGGAAGACAAGAGAAGCGCAGTCACCTCAACTGAGACTCCATCTTAGCACCACGTTAGGAAAAGGCTATTTGGAAGACTTAGGTGGGTACATGAATTTGAAGCCAGGCCAGCCTGGGCTATATAAGCAAAACTCCATCTCAAAAAGATTAAAGAAAGAAAAGAAGAGGAGAGAAAAGAAAAGCAAAAAAGGAAAGAAGGAAAAAAGGCAGGCAGGAAGGAAGGAAGGAAGGGAGGGAGGGAGGGAGGGAGGGAGGAAGGAAGGAAGGAAGGAAGGAAGGAAGGAAGGAAGGAAGAAAGGAAGGCAAAGCTGGTATGGCTTAGGGAGACAGAGTAGTGGATGGTGAACTAACGATTTCCTTTAGAAAGCACTGCAAGACTCTTCAAGAAATACTAGTTCAGTTGAAGATGGTGGCACCCGTCACTTGGGAGGGTGAGGAAGAGAGGATCAGGTTTGAAACAAGCCTTGGCTACACAACAGGTTTGAGGGTTAGCCTGGGCTACATGAGACTCTGTCTCAACATCCCCTTGAAAGAAGAGAGGAAAAATATTATCTCATTTAGTTTTGTTTTTTTTTTTAACAAGCCTGAGGTAAACAATGTTATTAACAGGAAAAAGATGAGACTCAAGAGTCAGCAAGTAACCTGTCCAGGCTCACAGGGCTGCTAAAAAAAGGTGAGGCAGTGAGGCAGTTGGGACATGGACACTGATCTGTCCTTGTATAACACACTGTTAATGAAATATTACAGCCAGGGAGTGGTAGTGCACGCCTTTAATCCCAGCACTTGGGAGGCAGAGGCAGTTGGATTTCTGAGTTCAGGGCTCGCCTGGTCTACAGAGTGAGTTCCAGGACAGCCAGGGTTACACAGAGAAACCCTGTCTCAAAAAACAAAAACAAACAAACAAACAAAAAAAAACAGAAAGAAAGAAATATTAGGTCTTGGTTGGCCGGTTATTTAAAGTGGTGTTTCAACATGTAGACTACGCTGAGCTTGCACTTAACTTCCTCTTGCCTTATCATATCCGGCGGCAGGATTACAGGTGTGCATTACAATGAACCCAAAACACAGGGTCTAAACCAGCTGTGGTAGAGCATGCTCGAAATCTTGCGCTCTGGAGGCGGATACAGGAGGATCATAACAACTGTGAGATCACCCCGATCTGCATAGGCTAGCCAGGTCTACAACAGCCCGATCTGCATAGGCTAGCCAGGTCTACAACAGTAAGACAGTCTCAAATAATCCTAAAGCAAAACGAGAGTTAAGGCTAAAATATCTGAGCTTGAGGTTGGTACCAAAAGGTTCTCACAGATCTACTTTTTCCGGCGTGGTATCACACACCTCTAACTCCAGCACTAGGAGAGGAGAAGCAGAGGATTACAAATTTGAGGGCAGTCTGGGCAAGCCTCAAACCCACATCAATGCCCTAGATAACAGCTTTTCCCAAATACAAACATAGCTGCGGCACTAGAATTGTGGTCACAACCCTTACTACTGCGAGAGGGACATGTCTGGGGAGATCCAAGCAGCAGACCATCCCACCCAAACCAACAAAACTTGAATGGCAAGGACCATCTGCAACTGGGGGCTGGAGTTCTCTCAGCATCCTTGGGAATCGAAGGGAGAGATGCAGAGTTTTCAAGTTTCCTTTCCTGAGAAAGCCTGAGATTAAGGCCGTCTTACAAACAAGCTTTCACAGAGCTCCCTGGAATGGAACATTCAGAAACCATACTGCTATCTATCAGGAACCAGGGGATCATCAAGGTGTCTGCTGTCCCGTGCTCTGGCTCCGTCTGCTCTGGGTAATGTGCCCTATACAAACTTAAACATCACTTCACGGTTACAGTTTGTATAGAGACATGAAGTAAAAAGCCTGGGGCTGAACCTAAAGAGATGATTCGGAGACAAGGCCCAGGGGGCAAGATAGCCCTAAGTCTCCTTCCACTGCACTGGGTGGAGAACTAATTCTCTCTTTTCTCTAGGCTTGATAAAACTATTAGCCTGCTCTGGCACTTTTGGCAAGGTTATCAGATGACAACAGCCTCATTGTTTAAAACTGGAGAGGGCTCTTCCACGGTAAAGACGCACACTTGACGACAGCTCTCATGCTCGACAGAAAGCCACAGAAGCAGCTACTTCTGAAAATTGATGGCATCTGTCTCAAAACACTCAGGACACTGTGCTACAGTTTATTTTGTACATTATCTATGGAAACAGACTATAAATTCCTAGAAGCCTTCAACTATCTTATACTTTATATTTGACTTACCTAGCATGGGGCATTGTATATAATTTACAGGTTTTTTTTAAAAAAAATCTCTAATAATGGTGTAAACAGATACGAACAGAAACCTAAGACTGAGAGATGAAGGAGGTACCCAGCTAGAGACACAGATATCTATGTAAGAGTCTGCCACAGTGCTAGTTTCTTTTCTGTTGCTGTGGTAAAACATCTTGATAAAAAGCAATTTGTAGCTGTAAGGGTAAAAATTAAAACAGCTCAGCAGAGACCACAAACAACTT
>NW_021620574.1:1351324-1474148 GCF_004785775.1 Grammomys surdaster | reverse complement strand
CTTTTGCCATTGCATCAAGTCAGTCTCTCGTGTCTCCTTGGGTGCGCACTAATTGGGACTTGAGATGGGGTCCTCTTCCTGGGTCCTTACAGTAGCCAGGGGAGTGGTGGCGCACGCCTTTGATCCCAGCACTTGGGAGGCAGAGGCAGGTGGATTTCTGAGTTCGAGGCCAGCCTGGTCTACAGAGTGAGTTCCAGGACAGCCAGGGCTACACAGAGAAACCCTGTCTCGAAAAACCAAGAAAAAAAAAAAAAGCAATTTGTGATTTAGGGGAGGGCAGTTCTAGAATACAGCCCATCACTGTGAGCGGTCACAGCAGCAGAACTTCAGGCAGCCAGCTAAATCAAGAGCAGTCAAGAGCAGAGAGGAATGCATGCACACTGTCCTCTGCTTGCTTGCTGCACTGTTTCATTTCTCTACTCTTAGACAACTTTGGATCGTCTACCTAGACAACGGCGCTGCTCACAGTGGGCTAGGTCTTCCCACAGCAGTTGGCTAAGACATGTCCACAGGACAACCCAATCTAGACAGATAACCCCTCGTTGAGACTTTCTTCCCAGGTAATTCCAGGTTGCAATCAAGTTGACAAAACTAAACAATCACCACAGAAACAATTAAACAGGACTTTATCCTTCCTGCCTGTTTCTCCACTAGTGGGAGAATTATGGACACTCCCCTCTTCCTTTAATAAGATGGGGCTGAGAACTCTGGGTAGTGGTGTACAACTGTATTCCCAGTGCTCAGGAGATCAAGACCAACCTCAGCTACAGAGTGAATTCAAGGTTAGTCTGTGCTACATTAGACCCTGACTCAAAACAGTAACAAAACACCCAAAACAAACTATCTTAGAGAGCCAAAAACATCACTGTACTACACACATGTAAAAGTACTATTACAGAGACAGAGGCTAGATCCGACATTAAGACAAACTGCTTTCCACACCCCGGATCTGCATTTCCAGTTGTGTTCCAACCACACACTACAAAGACTATTTGTAATGCTTTAATACAGAATATCTGTCCCCCAAGCCTGTTCTTACCCTGTGACTTTCCGGGATTTTTTGTTTGTTTGTTTTATTTTCTCAGTGCTACTCTGCCATCTTTCCAGTGTCTGGGATTGTCATTCTGTTTTCCTTACATGTAAGACAGTTTTTTGAGGTTAGAAATGCCCCAAACCATCTCCGTCTGTTTTCACAGCCCTGCCTCAGGATCTGCTTCTTACTCTGCACCTCCCCCCGCCCCCCATAAGCTTTCCTCTGAGAAACTACACCTCCAGTTGCCCAGCATTCTCTGTCCCTGCTCCACATCTGTAGCCTCCCTGCTTTACACTTTGATCAGGTTCTCTAGCCAAAGTAGCTCATTAGGAGAAAATACTTCCCAAGGCTGGTGAGATGGTTGAGTGAATAAAAGAGCTTACCCTGTAAACCGGATGACCTGTGTCTGATCCCCAAACCTACGTCAGGGCTGTAAGAGAAAAGCAACTACAAGAAACTGTCCTTTGCCTCCATGCTTGTTCCATGGCAGCTACATACCTTCTCCCACACCAATCTCAATCTCTCTCTCTCTCTCTCTGTCTCTCTCGCTCTCTCTCACTCACACACACACACTTCAAAATAAAAAAAAAATCAAACAAAACAAAACTTACTTTCTGAAGTGGCTTAGTCTATTTACAGAAAGCTGTTAAGAATATTCTCAATATTCCCGTCTTACTCATACATCTCCCACCGGTCCCCTTACTACAAAGCCCAAGCTGGGAGTGATGGCTCATGACCACACTGCTCAGAAGATCTAAGCTACCTACTGAGACCCCGTCTCAGGAAAAAAAAAAAAAGTGTGTGTGTGTGTATTTCCAATTTGGTCTTAGCCAACTTTTCTTACACCATGACCAAAATCCAGTTTCAACACCACTGAGCCATGAGTCTGAACTCTTTTCTAGGCCTAGTGTAATTTCTCCTTCCTTTATTCTGGTGTCTGTACCGTGAGGATAGTACTTACTACAGTCTACCTTAACTAACAGCCTTCCCCATAATCATCTCCAACTCCCCGTAATCCAGTATATATAAAGTAAAGGGCTAAATTTGGAAACATACAGAAAAGCTGCTTTTAAACTATATGCTCACAGTTTATCATTTATACTTATAATGTAAATAATATATTTACAAGTTAAAAAAAAAGTATTGTTTTAAATTTAATGTAATCTTTTGCTGAAAATGCTTTCTCTTGTAGAAAATGAAATGCTTGAGGCTGGAGAGATGGCTCAGCGGTTAAGAGCACTGCCTGCTCTTCTAGAGGTCCTGAGTTCAACTCCCAGCAACCACATAGTGGCTCACAACCATCTGTAATGTCATCTGATGCCCTCTTCTGGTGTGTCTGAAGACACCTACAGTGTACTCATATACATAAAATAAACAATTCTTTTTTTTTTTTTTTTTGAGACAGGGTTTCTCTGTGTAGCCCTGTCTGTCAAAATAAACAATTCTTAAAAACAAACAACCGAAAGAAAGAAAGAAAGAAAGAAAGAAAGAAAGAAAGAAAGAAAGAAAGAAAGAAAGAAAGAAAGAAAATGAAATGCTTGCCTGGATGACTTTTTCTTTTCTTTTTTTTTTTCTTTGGTTTTTTCGGGACAGGGTTTCACTGTATAGCCCTGGCTGTCCTGGAATTCACTCTGTAGTCCAGGCTGGCCTTGAACTCAGAAATCTGCCTGCCTCTGCCTCCCAAGTGCTGGGATTAAAGGCGTGCGCCACCACCGCCCGGCTCTTTCCTTCTTTATAAGTTACACTATTTCTCTGCAGACAAAGGTGCCGGGAAAAAATTTTACTCCAGGCCAAGTAACTGACTCAAAGAAAATGAGAAAAAAAAATTCTAAGAAGAGCGAACCTGCAAGTGTTACCAAGCTATACAGTGAGGGTAATCAAACCCCAAGCTGCCTACAGAAGAAACTCGGTTTAAAACTACGGCGCAGGAAGTCGATGGGAGGGCCTTCAGAGTGGCAGAGAAAGGCTCCTGTGAATGAGGTAGGTCAAACAAGTAGCAGATAACCTACAGCATCTGTAATAGGTGACCAGGGTCTGCCACCATCGGTCAACGCTGCGCTGCTCGCCAAGAACGAGCTGTCAACATGCATGCACAGCGTCACTCACTGATCAGAACACGACCTAAACTTGTCCAAGGGACACAGTGGCCTCCTGGATCCCTTCCTTCACGGAGAACTCAATTCTCGGGCTTATTAAAGGAATGCAGTATAGTCTTTCGTTGTCCACGCCAAGAATTGCTTAAGCAGTCGCACAAACGGGGTCTCGCTCCCATGCAAACTTCTGAAAGGACTTGAGGCACTCATAAGCAGGGGGCCAACCAAGATCATTGCGGTGCTCGCGGGCTTCAAGCTCACAGCCCGCTCTCAGGGTGGGTACGGTGGACCTCAGGCGGGCACGGGTGTGGCCCAGACCTGGGACAGGCGCCCACCGAGGCAGAGGGGAGTCCGGGACTCCAGCGCCAAGCTCGGCCCGGCCCTCCCCCGCTCCCGCGGGGGTCTCCGGCTCCACAGCGCCCCCCGCCGCCCTCCTGCGCCACTCACCGACTCCATTGCTTGTGCCCGCCAGTTCCTCAGCTTGGAAAGCTCCCTTGCTGTAGACCCCGCCCCACATCCGGTGCCGCGCGCCACTTCCGCCTACGTCACACCCCAGCCCAGAGCGGAAGGCGGGGAACCCACCCTTCCGGCAGTGGCTGAGTATGGCTTGGATAACCTTCTTCCCCCCAGCTCTCCAGGACCTTAAGATCTAACTAACGGCGAGGGTCATGGGACAGAGGCGCTTGTATTTAAAATGTTCTTTTTTTATTTATCGTTTAAAAACAAACTTTGAAGAAGCAAAATCCAAAACTTGCCCTTTGCCTCTCGCAACATAAATTATGTACAGTTCAGAATGATCGCCGATACAAAACATGCCAAGGACAGGGGCGCTGGGGGTGGAGGAAGAGAGAGCGCTTTAAAAAAGGGAACCATTTCATCCGTTGTTACGAAGGACCAACCTTGCTGTACAGGATACACACAACACAAAATAAAGTTCTTCACGGGATTCACACTTGTCAGCGATTTATTTTTTTAAAAAGGGGGAGGGTCCTGGAGGTGAGGGTAGAAGGTAAAAGGGAGAAACTGAAATTGAGTATGTGCAAGTGTAAACCAACCCAAAATACAAACACAGGGGGAGGGGTTGGGGGTGGGATTCTGATGCAATTATACAGGCGGGGTACTTAAAAAAAAAAAAAACAACAACAACCAAAATTCCAACCTTGTAGCATGGGTCTGAGTTATAGTTTATATAAAAATTAAAAACTGTATAAGGTTTCTTCACTAAATTCTACAGGACTATCAGATACCTAGCATATGCTTACAAAGTCTGCCCCTTCTCCTTTCCCAGTTCTAGGGCCCAAGCCCCAACCAGAGCCCGACTCACAGGAGACAACCTCCCCACCACCTAATGCCTAGACCTTTCAGCTCTGTGGCTTTGGGGACAGCAAGCCCATTTCCCCACTGTCTGATCTAATTACAATGGTTTCTGTGGGGGTGTGTGTGGGAGTTGTTATTCTCATAAACATCTGCAGCTTGAAACAGTTGAGGAAGCAGCTTTAAAAAAAAAAAAAAGGCCAGGAAAAAAAAAAAAGGAAAAAAATCTCCCTACCCCCATCAATCCACAATCCCCCAAATTTAAAACAAAACAAAAACCTAAAATCACAACAGCAACCGCTCTACCCCTCCAGCAGGCCTGCCCATTGCCACCATCCAGCCCATCTCTACAATCCAGATAATCTGATTCTTGAAAATATTAATTACAAAATGCCCTTTGCCCACAGCCCCTAGGAGAGAACTGCACACAAGCGTCATCTCATCCCCACGGCTCCCCCAGAGAGGGGTCTGAGGCCTCACACGCCCTCTACCCCACCACCACCCGCAGGAAGAGGTCCAACTGCAGCACAAGCTTGGGCAGAAAGGAAGGAAAAAGGAAGATCAGGGTACCCATCACCCTCTGGCTCCCCCTGGGGCCAGCTTACTTTGTGCGTTATAACATAGTCCAACTATACAACCCGGGGAAAGATCACCCAGCTTCTCTCTATACCCCCACCTTACAGCAGTCACAGCCAGGGGGTGGGGAGGGGGAGGAAAGGTCGGTAGGGTGGGTAGTGGAGGGGGCCCCCCCACAAGGGGAGCTCCATGTGTCCGCCCCACACCCCCCTACCATTTATAAACTGGTTTTGTAAAAAGAAAATAGATATATTTATATAGAATATATAAAGCACAAAAATTAGTAGTTTTACATTTGCTCTCCCCGGGGGTGGGGGAGAGGGGAGGGTTCTCCCCTCCGGCCGGCTCCCCCACGCCCCACAAGACTATGTACAATCCCATGTATAAATAGATAAATACCCCCCACCCGCCCCGCGCTGACACTACGCTCCCCACCCCCACATCACCACCCATTCCCACCAGACCAGCAGCAGTTTGGTGACTGAGGGCAAGTGAGAGCTCTGGGCCACACCCTGCCTCATGGGGTACGGGCATGCCACTCAGGGATAGCCCTCACCCTACCCCCCACACCCCGTCCAGGGGCTGGAGGGCAGATGGGCTCAGGATGAGGCTGGGAAAACAGGAGAGCGAGATCCTGGTCCTAGATTTAGCACACCCCTCCAGCCTCCATGTCCAGATGGAGAAGGAGGTCCTAGAGCAACTAGGGACCAGTCACCCCAGTCTTCATCACCATTCGCCTCAGCCGCCATCCCACGCCCATAATTAAAAACAAAGATGGATTTTTGTTGTTGTTATTGTTGTTGTTGTCCTTCTCCTACCCCCCTTCCACCCACTAGACGAGGGCAGTGAGGTGGGGGGAGAGTCGGGGCAGTAGGGGGCTCGGAGAGGGTCTCACATTTCAAAACAGCAAAAAATCCAACACTTAAATGAGGTAGGTGTGGGTGCGGGGTCTCCTTGCCCGGCGTGCCCGGAGTGCCTGGCTTGCCTGGCGTGCCCGGCTTGCCCTCCTGGGCATCTGGATGCCTCTTTCCCATCATGTTGCATTTGTCAGAGTGGAAAACAAGGAAACACAACCCATAGAGAGACAGAAACACAGAGGAAAAGAGGGAGACAGAGACAGATAGAGAGGAAGGGGATGGGGGTGAGGGTAGGGGCAGGACCCGGCAGGCAGGGCCAGGTGTGGGACCCGGCCTTTGGGATTGTCAAGCTTAGTCAAGTCTCTTTGCAGCCTTGAGTTGGGCCAGCGAGGTCGGTGGAGGCAGCAGGGCTGAGGCCCGCCGCACACCCCTCCCTGCTCCCTGACACTTCTGGGTAGTCCCGGCCCATATAGCCCCCTCAAACCTGAGATGCCCAGTGGCTGCTTCTGTCTGTCCCCTCCTGGAACTGGGGGCAGATGCCAGCCTAAGGGCCGGTGGCAGGGAAGAAGGTTGTCCCTGGTGCCCAGGGTAGGCTTGGCCTAGGGTCCTCCGCCCCAGCCTCCTGCTCCAGGGGCTCCGGTCAGTCGGCAGCCCCAGCCCTGGGTCCTGGCTCTGGCTGCTACCTCTCTTCCCTCTCATCCCTTTCAGGGAAGAGGCGGGAGTGGGGGGAACTCCCCTGCCTGGTAGCCTCAAAGCTTCTTAGTTCATCCATTTCCTACAGTTCCAGGCTCCACAGTGACAGGGGATCTTGTGCTGATCGTCCTCAAAATCAAACTGATAGTCATAGGTCAGCTGGAAAGAAAAGAGGGACAGAGTCACACACAGCAAGCCTGAGGAGGATGCGGGCAAGGCGGCCATGATGGTCCTGGAGCCGCAGGGCAAAGTCTCTCCCCTCACCTCTTCTCCTTTGGGGATTCGCCGGCTGGAGATGATAATGATTTTGTCTTCCTTGTCAAATGTCACAACCTCTGCTACACAGTTAGGGGCACAGGAGTGGTTAATGTACCTGGATGGCAGGACAGAGTCAGTGTCAGAGATACCAGGTGACACCCACAATGCGGCCACCAGGGACACTTAAATCCTTCTTCTCTCACCTGGCAGGGCCTCCAGTCAACGTGGCGTCAATCACATGCTCATTGTTTATCCGAAACATGTAAATGCCGCGATTCTAGAAAGGCAGTCGGGGAGAAGCAGGAATGTTAGCAAGCAAACTGGGCACCAGGCTTAGCTGACATGACTGAACTTCTGTCTTCTCCCTCCCTGCACAGTTTTCCAACTGCCTCCTGGATTCAAACCTGCCCCTGTGCTCCTAGACAGAGGGTGGATGTTCCACCACACCAGCCCCCAGCCATACTGTAGTACCTGCTCCTCATAGATTTTCTCCCGCCGATTGGCCACCTCATTGCGAATGATGGTGCCAATGTACTCGATGACCATCGTGTGCTTCTCTAGGTCCTTGGCTGCATAGAGCCCAAGGCCCTGGATCCGTGAGCGAGCCAGGTACACATTGTTCTTCCACTCGGTGCGCAGGCGCCGGTACTGAGATGACTTGGAGTGCACAAACTGCTTGCTGTACGGGGTGTTGGTCTCGCCTGTGAAGGTGCTCTGATACGCCTTAGACATGCTGGTGCTGTTCAAGGTATGGGGCCTGGAGGTAACACCGTCCATGACATGACAGACCAAGCAGACCTTCCCCACCTCCTCCCTGGGAACGTGCTATCAGCAAGTACGACAAGTGCCTGCCGCTGTGGAAGTGGAGTGGAGGCATCTGGGTCTCAGCTTGGAAAAGGCAGCAACTCCCTACTGGGACCCTTCTGAACACCCTGGGTCGCAGAGACCACCCAGGACAGGGAGTAGGCACAGAGAGGGAAGAGGCACCGATTCCCCTACACTGAGCCCGCTCTCTCCTTCACACTGTCTAGCACCCTCCTGCAAACCATGCTGAACGCCGCACTCTTGGAGGTCTTCCCCAAGGCCCGGAATTTAAGCTGATGGTTTGTTTAATCAGATGAGTCCTACCTCTCACATAGGCTGTAAGCCCTGAAAATGGGGGCCATCTGTACCCCAGTGGCTTGATCTGATTTTTAAGTGGCTGTGAGTTCACAGCTTGAAGATGACATTGTTGCCTCTCTTCAGGCCAGCCCGCTCTGCAGCACAGCACTGGGCTCTGTGCAGACAGCTCAGTGCAGGGGAAAGACTGCCGCCCGATGGGAGGCCTTCACCACCCTAGGAAGGTCTTGCCCTGAGCAGTGGTTTTCAAACACTCGGGTGCGTTTCTGTTTTATTTAGCGGATTGTTTTCTTCAGCAAAATGTTGACTGTAACTCCAATCCACAGGTGAAAACAGAGTTCCTCTGGCTAAGTCCAATCTTAAGAAGGTGTAGTTACACACACTGGCTTCTGTGTTCTGGGGCTTTGGGAACAATGTGCTGAGAGTGTGAAAACCACTGTGGTAGAGCATTCGAGGTGAGCATCAAGGTTGAGGGCTAACGAGGGGTAGAGTGTTCGACGTTCTATGACAGCCTTCAAGCCACCAAAGGCCTTCATGGAAAGCCTGCTACCATGGGTTCTGCCTCCCTCTACCCGAGGACCAAGGTTAGGCTACTGTGGTACACAGAAAGACCAGCAACCCACATGTTAAGAGGAGGGCCTAGTCCCAGCTGTGTGACCTTTATCTAGTCACGCAGTCTTTCTGGGACTCAGTGTTCTCGGCTATAAAATGGGGATCATACCACCTGCCCTACCTACCTCATAAGGTTGTTGTGAGGATCAAATGAGATAATGGATGTGAAAACGCTTTGAAAAAAAAAGTATAAAGTGCTATACAAATGAAGGCCGCAGTGCTTTTCTATAACACTTCTAGTCAGTTACAACTTCTAGTTAGTTATAACTTCTAGTCATTTCTAAACCAACTCAGCTTTGGAGAGGGAATGTGCCCTAGTCACTCAAGGGGTATCTGGAGTTTAGGAGTATCACCGGCCCCTCTGGAAGCAAAACCAAAGAAGAAAGAAGTGACCAGCTCCCATATGCATCTCACCATTGGCCACCAAGAACCTCCCAGCAGCCACTCCCGGGGTACGCAAGAGTCCTCTGTCCTGTTTCCCTGGTCAACCCAGTGGACCTGAGCTGATTAGGGAAGAGGAAAGGGATACCCCAGGAAGATTTGTGTACCTCTAATCAGGTCTAAGGGTGACTCCCCAGGTTCTTGGAAACAACTCTGATCTGCATCTCAAACCCTCAGAACATGTCCAGACGGTCCTATCCACATCCATATCTACAGCCCATGGCCTAGCCGCACAAGCTCACCGTTTGTAGTGTGTGAGGATTT
This sequence comes from Grammomys surdaster, assembly GCF_004785775.1. Classification (NCBI taxonomy): domain Eukaryota; kingdom Metazoa; phylum Chordata; class Mammalia; order Rodentia; family Muridae; genus Grammomys; species Grammomys surdaster. The sequence goes on along the minus strand of NW_021620574.1, from coordinate 1,464,888 downwards.
TAGGTTCTGATCTGGCACAGCCGGTGGGGTTGATCATGAGCGGTAGTTCCATCAGGGGGTGGCGCCCATAGCGGAATAAATAGTTCTGACAGCTCTCCACCCCAGGGAGCTGCGGATACAGGGATTGATCGATGCCTTACTCCTCTGAGACAGGACCAATATTCCCACCTTGCCTCCAGCTCCTTTGCTCACTTACCGACTCAGCTATGCGGAGCACAGCATGCACTGTCAGCCCAAAGAGCTCTTCGCCTTTCAGGTACTCAGGGAAGAGTCTCAGCATGTCGGCCTCTTTTCTCATGGCAGCCACAGGCTCGATGATGCGGTTCCACACGGCTAGACGTGCGTGAGACAGACAGCGCCCTTTAGGGTAACATCTGCTGACTCATCTCCAGCCTAACTCTGTCCCTAGGTTCTACTTCCCAGCACACGGGCACCAATTCCCTGTGGCTCCTCAGGATCCCTCCTTGTTTCCTAGAGAAGCTTCAGTGTGGAGGGGATGACAGAGACGACTGAGAGACAGAGACTGAGAGACCTAGCAGAAGCCACAGCGCTTACTGAATGAACGGACACACTGTGGAGTTGAAGTCTGAGTCACGGCTACGGGATTTAAGCCAAACAGCCAAGTCTCCCGAGACTCAGTCTCTGTGCGTCTACACTCACAGAATGACAAGGCTTACCTCCTGGGTCGCAGTGGACACAATAACCTGCATAAAGCACTCTACTACTCAACTGAGACACACAGTACATGCTTACCAAAACCTACTTCCTACTGCTTTATTCATCATCAGTACAGAAACAAGGATAAAAAGGAACGGCTCAGAAGTTAAGAACGATTGCTCTTCCGAGGGATCCAGGTTCGGTTCCCAAAAACCATCTTTTAACTCTACTCCCAGGGAATCCAACATACCTACTTCTGACCTCCGTGGGCACTGAACGTAGCAAAGACACAGACATACATGCAGGGAAACACTCACATACCCACACATACAATAAACAAATGTACAAATAGCCAGCCATGATAGTACACACCTCTAATCCTAGCACTTGGGAGGCAGAGGTAGGTGGATCTCTGAATTCAAGGCCAGCTTGGTCTACAAAACTAGTTTCAGGACAGCCTGGGTTATTACACAGAGAAAACCCTGTCTTGAAAAAAACTTAAGAAAATTCTAAATTAAAAAAAAATTGAAGGGGGGGGTGAGGTGGGGTTGTAACTCAGTGGTGTAAATTTGCCTAGCATGTCTAGATTTCTGGGTTCCATTCCCCGCACCACAAAAAAAACAAAAAACAAAAAACAAAAAAAAAACCAACTCTTAAAAAGATTTTATATGTGGAAAAAAAGGAATTTAAAATTGTGTATAATAGACAATAGGATCTTAAAATATCACCATTCAACTGGACAGTGTAGAACAAGCCTTTAATCTCAACACTTGGGAGGCAGAGGCAAGTGGATCTCTGTGAGTTCAGGGCCAGGTTGGTCACAGACCAAGTTCCAGGACATCCAGGGCTATACAGAAATAACCTGTCTCAGAAAGACAAAAACGACAAATTTTAGGCTAGGAGAGATGGCCTGATGGTTGAGAGCACTGGCTGCTCTCCCAGAGGACCCAGGTTCAATTCCCAGCACCCACATGGCAATTCACAGACTGTAACTCATACATGTGGTAGGTACATATGCATGGAAAAACACCAATACACATAAAATTTTAAAAAGTCAGGCACTGGTGGTACATGCCTGGCAGGAGGATCTCTGAGTTCAAGGCCAGCCTGGTCTACATAGCGAGTTTCAGAACAGCCAGGACTACACAGAGAAACCCTATCTTGGAAAAAACAAACAAAAAAACTAAACCACACACACACACATGCATACACATGCATAAACACAACCACACACACACACACGTACACATGAAACTTTTTTCTCTCTTTTTTTTTTTTTTTTTTTTTTTTTGAAAAAAGGTCTCCCAGGCTGGCTTCCAGTTCACTAGATAGTTGAGGACAACTCAGACCTTCCAACCTTCATCTTCCAAGTACTGGGATTATAGGCGTGAAGTGGTGTGCTTTACTAAGCAAAATACTCTCAACTGCAAAGGTATTTAAAGTGACTGAGACAGGCTGAACCCCATTAACTGGAGTTTTTAAGATACCGTGTGGCTTGTGGTAGGGGTAGGCCACTCTATAAAAGCTGTACACATAGCATCTTTCTCTGTAAAGTGACTCCTGGAATAACCTCCCCAGGCCCACTGCGGTGCTCACCTTGGGGAGATGCATCGGTGAAGACCAGATCTTCTAAACCCTGTTCGATGACTTTGATGACAAACTCGGGCCGTCCATTGTTCTCACTGATGGAGCAGCGGTAGCAGCAGCGACGATTGTTAGTACGAAGACTCCAGTAGATGCGCGTGGCCTCGTAGCCCACAGGGTACAGGGCAGTGGCGCTGTGGAAGTCAGCCATCTGGTGTGGGAGCAGCTGTCCAATGGCATGGAACACAAGCCCTCCTACTCGGAACATGTGTAGCCGCTCTCCCCGCTGGATGATGCTGGCAATCTGCTTCACCTCATCCCGTTCAATGTAGACCCTCCGGAAGACAGCAAAGGAGCTCAGTTCCTGCTCACAGGGGCCCTTGATCTTATGCATTGGACACAACATGGTCTTGTCCTTGAAGAACATGCACTTAGCACGGATGGCACAGGCAAAATGGTAGACACTGGGGCAACGCATGCGGTTGCAGCTGCTAGTGGCACCAGTTCGCTGGCACAGAGAGCACTTGGTTAGCAATCCTCGGTGCAAGGCCACCTCCACATTCATCAATGCCCCACCCTGGGTCTCATACACTTCCGTGGACCACAGGGCACAATTGAGGTGTACCCAGAGGTCCAGGTCAAGGTTGAGCAGGCGGGCGGGGCCATCAGTGGCACCGTCTCCCTCTTCATGACAGAAGCAGCATCTGCGGTTGTCTCGAGGCACCTTGCTTGGTCTCAAAGCTGTACCAAACTGCTCCATAATCTCTGCCACCTCCCGTTCATCCTCTTGCCGACCACCGCCCTTCTGAATGGTCAGCAGGAGCCGCAGCCGCTTCCAGCGCACCCCTTTCCACTTTTTGAGGCGTGGGGGACGGGAATCTTCGCTCTCTTCAGGGGGCCGGGCTCGGGGTTTGGGGCGGGCAGATTCAGGGGAGGAAGCCAGTGGCAGAGGTGAAGGGATGGGTGGCTCAGCAGGCAGTTCAGCCTGAAGTTCAACCATGGGCTCAGCGGGAGGACTGGCAGGAGAGGGTGCCAAAGGGGATGGAGGTGGGGAAGGTTCCTCAGGAGGTGGGGCGGAGAGCTGCCTCACATCCAGGTTGGAGACATTGTAGGTGTAGGTGTGCTGGATGGATGGCTCTGGGGCAGGGCTCTCCTGCAGGAACACCCCTGAATGTTAGTGCCAATTCTCCAGCCAACCAACCCTTCCTCCTCTCCAGCAGACTCCACTCCCTCAAAAAGTCCTAGGAAAGCCTTCTTCCTGAATCAGACCCTTCTCCCCCAAACCCACCTGCTTCAAGAGGCTCAAGATGTCTAACTGGCTCTTGAGGGTGTAGCCAGGCAACACTGCATCAAACTGCTTTAACCAATCAGGTCCAGTGTCTGGGCCCTTGCCACTCAAACCTTTTTCTTTCCCACCTAGAGAAAGGAAAAGGGTCAGTCTTCTACCAGAACTCCTCTCTGATCTGAAGGTGGTCTCCTGCTCTACTTACCAGAACCCTCAGCTTCCCCCTTCTTGGGTTCAAGGCCAGCCCGGGCAGGGCCATCTGGGAACAGCACCTCATAGGAGTTGGGGATCTTCATGCTTAGCAGCTCAGCCACCGCTACCATCACACCGTTCAGGTTCTGCTGGGGCAGAAGAGACATGTGAGCCAAGCCAGCAGGCAGCAGTGTCCACAGTAGTGAGCACTGCCTGTACAGACTGCTCAGCACAGCAAGGACATGGCAAACCCACTGCATGGAGGGTGCTCAGAGCTCCCTGTTCCACTGAGCTCTGCTTACACAGCCTTTCCTAACCTGTGGCAGGTCACGAGCTCCACAGACAGAATGATAATCCCGACTGCAAACAAACGGCTACTGTGGTTTAACTGTTTTCCACCTTTCTGTGACCATAGAACCCTGTGCAAGGCTCCACCGAATGTGACTGGAGGGTCAAGTCTTGTAGCATCTGTCACTTGACAGTCTGTTGGTTGACTGCCTCTTCCTTTATCTGTGGATGATGAGCCCTACGAGGGACTCCACTTCCCTCACCGAGCCCAGTCCTTAGCCCACCCTCTCTTTAAAAAAGCAGGTACTCAGGACAAATATTTAAACAGTTGTAACTTTTTTTTATCCAGACAAGTTCTGAAGGCTGCCCTCTGACCCAAGTTCTCCTTGACCCCATGGTACCCCCGGGACATACCTTGGCGGCGGCAGCAGAGACTGTGAGCATGACTGACACCTCACTCCCCTTGCCCTTCTCCCACGCTGTAGCAGGCAGCTTTCCAGGGACCTCAAGGTCAAGGACCCCATAAGGTTTGGTATCTGGGAAGACTGGACAGAGAGAGAATGTGTTTCAGTCACTTTCCATCCCTGCCCTCGCCTGACTCCCCACCACCCTGCGCCGGCCCACGCAGTAAGCGGCACTTACTAGGGATACTGGTGCGAGGGATGATAGGGATGACGGGAGAGAGAGCCCGGTTGTCTTGCTCCCACCGGCCAGAGCCCAGCTGAGGGAAACGTGGGGCCTCTTCCCCAAGGATGCTCTCAGGGGATGAAGCAGGCACAATGCTGTCAGGAGAGTCGCTGTCCTCATCACTCTCCATCCTGCAGGTTGGATGCAAACAGTGTTGATCCAGTCTTCCGGATTCTCCTGCTCAGAGCTAGAGACCAGAAGGTGTGGCCATAACCGAAACCCTCCTCCCTGTTCCCTACCTGACATCCTCAGTCTGGTTGTGAGGGGGTGTAGGCAGAGCAGCCAGCAGGTCTAAACTCTTCACTTCTGCAGCATCTGAGGGGTAGGAGGGAGGACAGTCAAGGTGAGTGTGGAGAGCTGTTCTGTCCCCAGCACCTCAGGGTCAACCATATATTGTGATCAACTATCTACTCAACTAACAGGAAAACTATACACATGGAGCCTTTGCTTGTGTGCTACATGTATTTCAAGACACTCATGTAGCACAGGCTAGCTGACGTCAAACGCATAATCTCTCTTGTCTTTCTTCCTCAGCATCAGGCACGATCCTAGCCCCTGAGTCACAGTGCCACTCCATATTTACATCTTTACATCTTTTAACAACTGAGATAAACTTTACAGTATCCGGTCTATAAGGAGGACATCATGGTTCAAACAAGTCAATCAATCTACTTGTTCCAAGCATCACAGCTAAACACACTCATGTGCTAGAGTTCAAATGTACATCAGAAAGGGTTCCATAGCCATGAACACTGGACTGTTTCTTCTCACAAAGCTTCCCTCAGATTCACCGTTGCTTTTGCAAGCCTCTAGAAGCCCACCCTTCCAAACAGTCCCTACCCACCAAATGTCTCGGTGCAGTGCACAGGGTACTATGCAACCCTTTCGTCTGCTGATATCGAGTGGCAGGACACCACTGCATGGCTGGAACTCATCCATCAAGTCCCAAGAGAGACCAGCTTCTCACGTACCTCTCAGTGTTCCTTCACTGTCCTGGGCAGAGGCTGCGTCCTTGGGGTGCTCCCCCAGCTCGTCAGAGGGAGTGACACCATTCACCATCTTCTGCTGCACCGATGGGGGTGGGGTGGGGGGCAGCGACGAGGGTGGTGTCGGCGGGTTACTCAGGTTATTCTGGGGGGTGGGGTGGGTGTTGTGTGCAAGACGGCATAGGGAGACTGGAATCATCTCCTGGCCCCACATTACACCAGCATGTTCCTCCAGTCTTTCATCCCCACCTCCAACCCCAAGAATCTTATTCCCAAAAAGTATTGCCATTTTTCTGACCTTGGTGAGCAGCTGAGAATAGTAGTCAGGGCCGGTGTGCAGAGCCCCACTTCCAAAGGCCCCCCTGAGCTGGCTCTGCCCACTGACTAGGCAGCCACTGCCAAAGGGAGCAAAGAGGCTAAAATTGGCGGTGATGGTAGGCTCCGTCAGCGGCAGCTGGGACAGTTCCTAGGAGGGGCGAGATGACAATGCTGTCAGATGCAGCACCTACAGCCACCCTTCAGACCTCGGAGGACAGGCTACCCATCCTCCTATCCAGGGGGAGTCCACGGGACTGGCTCCTGGGGATCACCTGTTTTAGCTGTTTCAATAAGGCCTCATTGGCCCTGACGCCATCTTCTTTCCGCAGCTTCTTCCGGGAGCTCGCCAATCTGTCACTTGTCTTCTGCACCCGCTTGGGCTTCGCCGGCAGAGGCTTCCTTGTGGCTGCATCCTAAACCACAGAAGCACTGTGAAGACCACTGCCTTTCCCTATTCTGACCCGGCCCTGCTCGACTGACCTCCACTGCTACATCACTCTATCCAAAGGACTTACCTCTTTGTTGCTGGAAGTACCCTGTAGCTTCTGCTCCAGCCCTGACAGCTTGCTGTCAATGTGTCCATTCATCTCAGCTCGCAGGCCCTCAGGTCCCCGCCCAGCACCAAGTTGCACATTCTTTGCCCGTAGGAGCTTCTGCAAGAGCAGATGCCCAGCCTCTGAGCGGGAGCCTGCTAGCAGGAGGTGGTTGCTGGTGCCCGGGGCCCCAGCTGGCTCCCCATTGGCCTCCCTTTTCACTGTCTGTGCACCCAGGGCACATGGCTCTTCCCGAGGCTCCTGCTTGATGCTGAGTTGAGATGGTTCATGTACCACCTGTCCATTCACCTGTTCCAGATGCCCGGGTACCAGGCTGCTCTGCTCTGGCTTCTGGGCTTCTGGGAGGTTGTCTGAGGGGTCCCAAGGTCCTAGCCCCTTGCCAAAGAAAGTATCTGCAAGCTGGGCAGCAGCAGGTGAGACCCTCCCAGGAGGCAGCTCCAAGGCTGGCCCCTGGGGCTTTGGAGTCCCTGGATGGGTTGGGGTTAGCTGGGTACTGGGGGAAGGTAATTGTGAAGGTCTCTTTGGCTCTTGGGGACTGGAAGGTGGAGGTGTGGGATGGCCAGGGCCAAGCACTGGTCCTGTAGATAAGGCTCCTTGTGGGACAGGGAGCCGGGGTGGGCCCTGAGGTCTAGAGCCCGCCCCTAGCTCCTGGAGGGGTCCTGTCTGAGATGCAGAAAAAACCCCAGGTTGAGGTTGACAGCCCAGGAGGCCCTGGAGGGGAGAGGGTTGGGTCCCCAGCTCCTGGAACGGTGGAGTCTGGCGTACTGCCTGACTCTGCTGCAGCTGTCGCTGCATGAGGAGTGCCTGTAGCTGCTGCTGCTGCTGTGGGCTCAGGTGCCGTAGCTGCGGGTTTTTGGCCAGGACTCCTTGGAGCTGTGCTCGAAGTTGACCCACTGTAGACATGACTCCAACTCCAGGAGGACCCTGACCAGACTGAGGGGCAGGTCCCGATTTGGGAGGCTGTGACCCTGTGTTATTCTGAATGGGTCGATCTAACCCAAGGGGCTGTTGGGAGCCCAGAAGGTTCTGGGCCACAGGTCCAGGCTGCTCCCCCAAGGAAACAGAGGGTTGGGCCAGCAGGTGGGGTGCAGATGGGGCCTCAGAGGAGGATCCACTCCCTAGCTGCTGCCCATGGCTTCCTCCACCTGTCGTGGGAAGCAAGTTCACCTGCTGCTGGGGTTGTGCTGGGAGCCTGAGCGGTGGCTGCAGCTGCACTGATGTGGGCTGAGGTTGGGCCTGGGATTGGACAAGCAGGAGTTGTGAATCTCCAGAAACAGAGGGCTTTACCTCCCCTGGTTCAACAGACATTGACTCAGGTGTAGTCCCCACTGCTGGTGGCCCTCCTTGATGTGTCGAGGGTCCCTCAGTGACCTCTGAAGGAAGCGCTGTCTCTGTAATGTTTTGCTCCTTGCCTGCCAGGAGGGGGGTTGGGCCTAGGGCTCCAGGGCTAGAAAAGTGTTGAAGAGGCTTGACTGGCATGCCAGGGCCAAGTGTCACTTGCTGCTGCTGCTGCTGCTGCTGCTGCTGCTGCTGCTGCTGCGGAGATAGTAAAGTTCGATTCTGGTTCAAGAGGCCCATCTGCTGCTGCTGCATCTGTTGCTGCTGGTGCAGCTGCTGCTGCAAGTGCAGCTGTTGCTGCTGCTGCAGTTGTTGCTGCTGCTGCATCTGTTGCTGCTGTAGCTGCTGCTGCAGCTGTTGTTGTTGCTGCTGTTGCATCTGTTGCATCTGTTGCTGCTGTAGCTGCTGCTGCTGCTGCTGCTGCTGTTGTAAAGAACCCAAGGCCTGAGCACTCATTTTGGGCTGTCCACCATGTGACATCATTCCTTGCTGAAGTTGGGAAATCCCTGTCATAGATCCCTGCTGCTGCTGCTGCTGCTGCTGCTGCTGTTGCTGCTGCTGGGCTGTGAGCAGCCGGTGTCCCATAAGGCTGTGACCCTGCTGGGCCAGCTGAGGGGAGCTCAGCACCCTGGACTGAGTCATAAGCACCTGTCTGTGAGGGCCCTGAGGACCCAAAGCTCCAGAGTGCTGCTGCTGCAGCACTGCCACCTGGGCAGGACCCAGCATGCCCTGGGACCCCTGTGATTGCTGGGGGGACAACTGTTGAACCAGGAGGCCCTGGTGGTTGCTGGGAGGCAGAAGGCCCTGAGGCTTAGGACCCAGAGCCTGGTTCTGTACTCCGGGACCCTGTTGTTGTTGGATTGCCACCTGCCCTAAGAGGTGTTGCTGCTGCTGCTGTTGCTGTTGCTGCTGCTGCAGTTTCTGAGCCAGCTGCATTCGCTGCTGCTGCAGCTGTTGTTGCCTTTCCTGTAAAAGCCTCGAGTCAGGTCCAAGGCTTCGGAGAGCAAGATTGCCAGGGAAGAAGCTCCCTGAGGGGCCAGTCAAGGATCCAGCCACACCAGAATGCTGCTGTTGCTGTTGTTGGGCCAAGGCAGTATTGAGGAATGGACCACCAGACTGTCCAGGTAGTACCATACCCCCTGGAGGCAGACGAAGCCCTCCAGCTTGCCCACCCGGAGGTGCCTGTGGTGGCTGTAACCCATGGCCAGGGAGCTTGGTGAGGACCCGAGGATTCTGAGAAGGGCTGACAGCCAGTACAGCTGAGTGCTGCTGTTGCTGCTGTTGCTGTTGCTGCTGCTGCTGCTGTTTGTTCCGATATTCTGCCATGAGATTTGTGTGCTCTTTCTGCTGTTTCCGGACCTAACATAGGAGGGTTGGAAAGGTCAGCCTGGAGACTGCCCACCCCGCTGTCCCTGTTCCCTGGTCTCTGGGTTCGAAGCTGAACTCCTCACCTGGTCTAGCTGCTTCTGGATCTTGCTCTGCTGCTCTGTGACCAGCTTGAGCTTCTCAGCGTCGGCTTCTGGGAACTCGCGCCCAGCCTTTTTGGCAGTGCGCTGCTTGGCACACAGAGCCTTCCGAGACTTGCGGTGCACACCAATCTGCTCTTCCAGCACCTTCAGCTGCATCTGTAGGAGCTGCTGGGTATGGAACAGCCATTCTTCATACTGCCGCTGGTCAGCCTCATCTGGGAACAGACCTTGTATGGTAAGACCCACAAAACAGTGACCTTCTTCCCAATTCCTACCCGCTACTTTGCACCCTCCTTCTCTGCCCATACTCACTGATCACTCCCTGGGCAAAAGTGGGTGGGTTGGGACGAGGCTGGGAAGGGTCACTGGCATTCCGCTCCTGTGGAAAGAGAGATTTCTAGAAGGTCATTGTTCCATGGCAGGCCCTATGAAGACAGCCCAGTGAGATAGTACATAGGTTTCTACTTTCCCCTTACCTGGCCACTCCCAGGTGCCACATGGTTCTGAAGATCACTGCCAGACCCCCCAGAGAGCCTCTGAGCCAGCAGTGAAACTTGCTGCCTACAGTTTATAAAGCATAGGGAATTCTGGTGTCAATGAGGGCACAGGTGACATACAAAGCAATGGGCATGTTGGGAGGGAACCAGGACCGAGATGTCACAGGGAAAGTCAGCCCCACCCAAGTCCCAAGACTCACCTGTTTATACCAGGCGCCACCCCAATGCTGCCCTGAGCCATCACTTTCTTGATGCCTTTCAAGGCGACCATCTTGGCCTTTGCAATTGGATCTATGATGTCTTCAGCAGCAAATCTGTCCAGGTCTGAGGAAGGAGGAGAGGAATGTGTTGGGTTTGAGAGTCAAGGCTCCGTAGCATGATGGCTGTTTACCCCAATGCCCTGACCTCTACATAAAGAACAATGACGTGGCAAGTCCACTCGGCTAAGCCAGGAACTTGGTGATGCAGAACTAATGACCTGAAACATGGTCCTTGTGTTTGTACACTGTAAGAAAATGGCATCAGTGAGCATCTGTTCAGTCAGCCGGCGCCACTCTACTGTTTAAGCCTCAGTTTCCCTCACTTGATGAGAGACAAAGATTGCCCACCTCCTGGTGCTAGACAGGATCATGTGGCAATAAAGGCGTGCTTGCTGAGCCAGACAGAACTCTTGCAAGTAGTATTCTACAACCCAACAGAGCTCAGTCACCCAAGGTGGAGGCACTCGCTGTGGCAAAACCTTAGACAGCAGTTGTCTCTGACACAAAAACATCATCCAACAGCCCACTGTCCTGCTAGCCTCCGACTGAGGAAACAAAAACAAAACACAATAAACAGGGCACAGTTGTGCACAGCTGTAATTCCAGCACACGGAGGCTACTATAAAAGATTCTAAATTTAAGGCAGGCCTGTGGTATATAGTGAGACCCTGCCTTAAAGGACAAAACAAACTAGAATAAACCAGGTATGGTGACACATGCCAATAATTCCAGCGCTTGATGGGTGAGACAGAAGAATCCTAAATTTAACATCCTCATATACAGAGTGAGTCTGGGGTTAGCCTGGGGTACATGAGATCCTATCTCACCTCCCATCCTACTCTTATGCCCTCCCCCACAAACAAACAAGCAAACCCATAAAGCAAGCAGAAAAAAAAAAAAATCTAAAACCCCTACACTTTGGTTTACACTTCTAGGGTGCTTTTGTTTAATTAATTGTTTATTTGGGAAAGGATCCTCCTATTTGTCTCTGGCTGTCCTGGAACTCACTATGTAGAGTAGGCTGGCCTTGAACTCCGAGCTCCTCCTGCCTGTCTCTGAGTACTGTGGTGTGCAGCACCATGCCTAGCCTGCAGTCATCCATCTCCCCTGGTCAGAAAGCTGACCCTCAGCTTGTAAAGGACTAACTAGTCTCATCCCGTGACCTTTCACTGCCAGTGAGTTCAGATCCAGCTCTCTTACTTGTATCATCTCAGACAGGTTACTTAACTTTTGTGCCTCAGTTTCCTCTTCTTTTTTTTTTTTTTTTTTTTTGAGACAGGGTTTCTCTGTGTAGCCCTGGCTGTCCTGGAACTCACTCTGTAGACCAGGCTGGCCTCAAACTCAGAAATCCGCCTGCCTCTGCCTCCCAAGTGCTGGGATTAAAGGCGTTCGCCATCACTGCCCAGTTTTGTTTTGTTTAATTATTATTATATGTAACTACACCATAGCTGTCTTCAGACACCCCACAAGAGGGCATCAGATATCATTCCAGATGATTGTGAGCCACCATGTGGTTGCTGGGATTTGAACTCAGGACCTCTGGAAGAGCAGTCAGTGCTCTTAACCACTGAGCCATCTCACCAGCCCATACATTTTTTTTTTTTTTTCGTGACAGGGTTTCTCTGTATAGCCCTGGCTGTCCTGGAACTCTCTCTGTAGACCAGGCTGGCCTCAAACTCAGAAATCCGTCTGCCTCTGCCTCCCAAGGGCTGGAATTAAAGGCGTGCGCCACCACCGCCCGGCAGTTTCCTCTTCTATAATCAAAATAAAAAAAATCTTCTATAACCAACTACACCTATTTCATGAGTCTGTTATGATGAAATCGAGCACTTAGTGGCAAACAGCACCTGACACAGTGACTATCCAATAATGTGGTCACTCTGAGAAGCTCCTCACCAGGAGCCACTGAGACAGGAGCAGTGCCAGCTCCACCACACCGTTTACTGCTCTTCTCCACAGCTGTACTTAACCTTTCATGCACCTGGATTGCATATCCTTGTATACTTCTCTCCAAACTCCAAATTTAACCAGACATGAAGGCCCTGCTAATCAGGCTCCATCCCTCCATCCTCTCAAAAGCTCCGACTTTCTGCCTACAGTGCTTTGCTGTTTCACCAACGTCCCTGGCGTCCCACCACCCTTCCCTAGAGTAAGTGCCCACTTGGTGACAAGCAGCATCACACACTTAGATGGCAATGTGAAGTTACCTGTGTCTGGGAAGAAACTGTTAGCCAGCTGCTGCTGCTGCATTGCCAGCTGCTGGGGCTTCATGCACATGGGCGCTGGCATGGCGTTCATGGGCTTCTGTGCTAACACTGGCTGTGAGCTCTGCTGGGGCACCAGGCTTGTCTGTCCTGCTGGCTGCCCACTTAGCATATGCCCTTGATTAGACACCATAGCCAGGCGCTGCTGAAGGGCATGAGCTGGTGACTGGGTGGGCATCATAGATGGGCCCAAGCCTGGCTGTCGGGTACTCCCAAGACCCAGAGCAAGCTGCTGTGGCGGCCCAGGCTCATGTGGTAAAGGCAGTGCCTGGGCAGGGCCTGGTGTGGGAAGGAGGGGCTGTTGCTGCTGCTGCTGCTGCTGCTGCTGCTGCTGCTGCTGCTGGGCTGGCAACGCGGTCTGTGCTGAAAGCTGCTGCTTCTTCTGCAGCTCTTTCTTCTCGTGCTCTAGGAGGTCCTCAATGAGCAGCGGCAGTTCGCTGGCTACCAACGAGCTCTCCATCTTGTCCAGCTCATCCCCAGGGGCTGCATGGCCACTGGGTAAGGTTAGGGCTCCACTTTCTAGCTCAAACTTTTCCAGAAGAGAAGATCCAGCTGGGCCACTCAGTGAGCTGGGGTTCAGCAAGTGAGCTGGTGTTCCTCCTGTGGCCCCGAATGGACCCTTCTCAGCTGTGTGCCCACTGCTGGGGAATGGTCCTGTACCTCCTCCTCCTCCTCGAGTGTCCCGGCCACCCATCACAGTCTGCCCTGGCTTCAGAGCCAGGCTTAGTGGAGTGGCAGGAGGTGCTGGCTCCACCTTGGGGGTATTCATGGTGAACTGGCAAGGGGAAGGATGGCGTCCTCCCTCCTCCACTTTGGGCTTCACCTCAGGGAGCACAGATGTTAAGCGAGGCTCGGAGTTATCTGGGACAGGTGGAGGACGGTCCTCAGGGCCCAAGGATGCTGGCTCCACCCCCCGCAGCAGGGCTTCTCGCTCAGCCTTCTCGTTTGCTGACTCCACCAGCCTTAGGTGCTCATTAAAGATGTCCTTCTTATCTCCAGTATCAAGCTCAGGGTCAGTATACGCTAGCAGGTCAAACTCATCTCCATTGAGGAGGTCATCCAGGTGGGGGTCGTTCGTCTCCAGGTTTCCCAGGGTACCCAGTTCATCATCGCCCTTGGCCACATCCACACCCAGACCCAAGTGAGCAAGCTCTTCATCATCCTCTAGGGCCTTGTGGGCATCAAAGTCATCATCCAGCTCAGGATCCTCACAAGGCAACTTCCCAGCCTCCAAGGCCAGAGGGGGACGACTAAGTTCAGTGCCTGATGGTGGACGACTGACCAGCTCCAAGCCAGCTGCTAAGGCAGGACCCTTGGTATGGGGTGTCTGATGCAGGCTGTTGTTTAACTCAGGGGCTGGTGGAACTGAGGGCTTTTGTGGGGGAAGGCCTGAAACAGCCAGGCCCCGAAGACCTTCAGGAGCCAGTCGATGGGGTTCCTCGCTTACTGGGTAAAAACGGGGCCTCTGAGGGGGACCTTGACCAGGAAACGGAGATACCCCAGGTCCAAGTCCTTTCTGCACATTATGTCGCAACTCAATGAACTGAGCAGGACCAGCTGGACCAGGAACTGGCTCAGCAGGGCCTGGAAGACGGGTGGGAATTCCTGCCAAGGGGGAACCTAGTGCTTGGCGGCCAAGTTCAGGTCCAGGAGTTGAGAATCGAGCAGACATGGCAAGTCTCATGGAGGTTGCTGCTGCTGCCACTTGCTGTTGCTGCTGCTGCTGCTGTTGCTGCTGTTGCTGCTGCTGTTGCTGCTGCTGCCACAGTTGCTGCTGCTGCTGCTGCTGCTGCTGTAAGGGCAGGGACCCAGGATAGGGTGTTCGCTGATAGAAGGCCTGGGAGCCTCCGACAAGTTGCCTAGAAAAATATGCAGTCATCTATGAGAATCAATCAGCATGAAGGGCAGAGCAGAGGCTTACACTAGTGAGGAAAGACGCAGTGAGGGAGGGAAGGAAGGAAGTCAGAACAGAAGGATCAGTGATAGGGAAAAGATCGGAGGCAGAATGTAGTGATGGTGAAGTAAGTCTGTCACACACACACACACACACACACACACACACACACACACACACACACCCTGGAACCTCACCTGCTGTTCATGTCCATGGAAGAAGGAGTGGCTGGTGGAAGCGGCCGGGAGAGTCGATCATCGCTGGAGAAGGCTCCTGGTCCCAGGACGGGAGCACCGAGCTTGCTTGAGGGTAGCCCCACAATACTGCTCCTATCCTAGAAGACAGAAGCAGATGAAGGTGTAGCCACCGTCAGGACACTGGCCCCACCACCCCTTGCCAATCTACCTACCTGAGACCCAGTAAAAGGGGTCTGGCCTCGGCTCAGCTGTTCAAAGGCAGGGCTGCCGGGTTCAGCACCCCAGCTGCCTGGAGGCCCGCCTGCACCTGCAGCCGCTGCAGCCGTTTCCTTCTCCTGCCGCAGGGTGTTCCGCTGGATCTGCTGTCGAATCAGCAGTTCCCGTAGTCGCTGGCGCTGTCCAGAAAACAGAGAAGTCAGTCCAATCCACTCTAGTCACAGGCTGGTGGAGACAATACACACTAGGTGTGAGCAGCTGTAGGCTATCCACTCACCTGCCGTTGCTTCTCCAGCTCTGTCTGGCTGAGGCTGGACATGCCTGCATCCTGGGCACTTGAGAGTTCAGGGGTTGCCAAAGAGCCACTGCTCATTGTGGCTCCGGGGTCTTCTCTCTTTTCCACTGGAGAGGTGATGCCTGCCCTTTGTGAGGCTCCATGCGACAAGTAGGGGAGGGATCCATCAGGTGTGGGAGGTGGCAGAACTGATGCGGGGCGTAGTGGGGACAGCCCATAGCCCTCCCCTGTGGGCCCACTGCTGGGCCCCAGGGGGCTGACTGATGGGTGAAAGTTCCCCGTGGCTACGGTGTAGTTTGTGCTTTGAGGCTTGCCCAAAGTGGGGCCAGGCCCAAAATGGCTGTTGATCCCATGGGGTGAAGGGAGACCAGGCTGAGGGACGGGGGGCTTTAGGGAAGGCTCCCCTACCCCCTGTGGGAAAGTGAACCGCATGGGAGATGGGGTACCCACAAATGCACCCGTCCCAGGAGAACGGGCAAAATTAGTAGGCTGCCCACTTGGGACCTTGGCATGGAGCTCACCTGCTGGGCCAGAGGGCAGGGCTGCTGGGAAGCCCCCAGCTCCCAGCGGAGTGTGGGCTAGGGGCCCAGCCTTAAAGGCAACTTCAGGGGGCTGGGGCCGGGGTGGCTTATGCAACGGGGCAAAGGGATCACGGGACTGAGGGCGTGAGGGTGGACGAGAATAAGGGTCAGGGGACTGGAAGCGAGGGGTAACAGGGGATGGACAGAACGCCTCAGCCGACAGAGGACGTGGGGTCAATGGGGACTGGGAACTGGACTGGGACTGGGGACTAGCGGGTACTCTGGAGAAAGGGTCAGAGGGCAGTGATCGGGGAGGTGGGGCACAGCAGCTCTCAGGGGGTGGTGGTTGGGGCCGAGGAGTCAATGGGGGCTGGGCATAGGGGTCCGGGTATGGGCCTGGACGAAAGACATCTGGGTGGCTGGGAGGAGAAGGGGCCAAAGCCTGGGCAGGGGGTGGCTCCTGGGCCCGTAGGCCCAGGCCCGGGCTCTGGGGCTCTACCTGAGATGCCCGAGGGGTTAGGGGAGCTTTGAAGACATCAGGTGCCTTTAACTCCAGACCACCCAGGTGGGGGCCTGAAGAGGGTGAGTCGACACAGCCCAGGCTTGGGGGACCATAGCCAGGAGAGGATGCCCCAAGCTCTTCCTTCTTCACTTCCAGGGACTTCCGGGACTCCCCAAAAGGTTGGGGTGAGAGCAGAGGCTCGGAAGCCTTGCCTCCTGCTACCCCTGGGCTCTCAGGCACAGCCAGGTTGTCCAATGAGGGGCAGCGAGGTTTGAGGAAAGGGTCAGGTGTGGAAGGCTGGTGTCTGGGGGTACCCGGTGGAGTCGTATGAAACTCCCCTGGCTGGCCAGTCCCAGGTCGAGTTGTGGTACCCAGCATTGGGGGCTGGACAGGGGCTCCAGTGGGGCTTGGGTAAGGAGGATAAGTGGGTGGTGCCGCAGAGAAGCGGGGCTCTGGGGCGTAGGCAGGGGCCAGTCCAAAGGGGTCCTGCGAAGGCACTTGGGCGGGCACCTGGGGCGGGAGCTTGAGGAAGAGCTCACCAGGTGAGTCAGGGCCGGGTACTGTGCCCGCTGGTGGCTTCAAGAACCCGTCCGCAGAGGTAGACAAGCCAGCAGGGGTGGGGGGGCTGCCAAGGAAAATGGTGGGGGCCGCAGCAGGGGGTGGACTGCCCAGTGCCCCTGGCTGGGAGGGGATGCGGAGATGGAGGGCCGGTCGATCAGTCTTACGGGCTATGTCGCCCATCTTGGCTTGCTTGCTGATCTGGCTCTCAGCCTGCTACAGGGAGACCAAGTGGAGCCGTCAGGCTGCTGACTGACAGTATGATCCACGTCCCCCAGTCCTAGAAAGGCCACCCACTCACCTTTTGCACCTTGTTGATGCGGTGAGCAGCCCGGTTATCTTTGGCCTTTTGCTGAGGGACACAGGAAACAACACAGGGCTTCGCTCACCCTCCAGCCCCGCTCGCATCCCCCCATCATACTGCCTCCCCAGAGACCAGTCCCTCCTCACCCAGCTGCTTAGGAGACGACAGAACAGGGACCTGAGGTAAGCCACTAAAACTGCTTGTACTTCAGGCCTCACGATGGCCCATGCTGTCTTACCAGGTAGGGGGCTTTGTCAGTGGCTGGAACCTTTCTCCAGAGCTTCATGATTTGTTTACATCGGCTAGACCAGTCTGGGGAACAGAAAGGTCAAGTCAGAGGAGACCTCTCTACCTGCCAGGCTGTTTCCCTTGCCCTCGCCCAGAGATACCTGGGTAATCTTGCTTGAGATTAGGAAAGTTAATGTTGGCATAGAGTACAGGTGAAATAGTGGAGAGCTGGCCCAGTTCCTCATCTTTTTCCCAACGCTGTAGACTCCGCTGGTTATAGGACAGCCCGTCACTCTCTCCCTCTGTGGTAGGTGTGGTGGGGGTGGAGGGTGTGGTGCCCCCTGAGCCTGTCCAAGGGCTGTCTGGCTCACCGGGTTCTGGGCTAAAGAAGCCCCCGCGCTCCCTGGGGCGCAGGGGCAGAGAGTCACATAGGGCAGGGATTTCAAGACTCACCCCGGACAAAGTGTGCAGCAAACCCAAGCCCCGGCTCTGGCCCACTTAAGGAAGGCAGGGCAAACAAGAGAGTCATCTCTTTAGTGGCCCCAAGTCAAAGGGCGGCAAGGCAGGCACCCACATGGAAGGAAAGAGCAACGAGGATCACCCAGGACAGCTAAGCACAGATACCAACCTAGAATCCAGGAAGGGGGACTGGCAGAGGCCTGGGTAAGAGTCCATCGGGCTGCTGGAGGGGAGGCTGCCCGAAGCGAGTCCACCTGCAAGGGCAACAAGATCAGAGCAGAGGAAGCACGGACCTACTCAGGAAACAAGGCTGGCGACAGCAGACTTGGAAGTGCCACCCACCCCGCACCCCCGCCATAAGTACCTTGAAGAAAGGGCCTCTGCAGTGGTGTACGGCTGCCTTCTAGGCCAGGAGTGCCACAACCCAAATGCTGTTCTCGCTCTGAGCCCAGGACATCCTTAAAGAGCTGCTGCAGGTCCTTGGACTCCATTTTGGGAAGTTCTGTGGGAGAATGACAAGGTACACACACTTCTGAGCCGAGTAAGAGAGGCTCACACAACACTACAGACCTACAGGTCATGGCCAAGGAGGGTAAGCAGGACTCTCCCACCAGAAGTACAGATCTATTCCAGACGGGGACTTCTTCTCCCATGGAGGACCCTTACACACAGAAGACACCATGCAGGCCTCACCTTCTGTGGGAATCCTGTCTAAGTCAGAGCTAAGCACTCCTTCCCCTGGGGTGCCTGGCTTCTCAGGGTCACTGGGCACTGGGGATGCCTTTACACGCCCATCCTCAAGCCCTGTAATACCAAAAGAAAGCTATTGTCAGCGGGATACAGACATGACACACCCCTTGGGCCAATGCGGACCACAAGACATGGAATGAGGTCCAGGCTCCAACTCTGGCAGTGCTCAGGGGCAGAGCCAACTGATAACAAGCAATCCAAGATGGGCCCCAATCCCCGCAGCTGCCCTCACCTGGTATCTCAGCTGTGCCCTCAGGCCCATGGGACTCCTCGTCTGCAACATCCGGCCCATCATCTCCTATGAGCAATAGCCCCACTCCAATCAGAGACTAGTGATGCCTGATGCCCAGAACAGGGCCCTTGGCTCACACTTAGTTAATACTCCACCCCACCCCCTCCTCCAGACACCTTTGCCAACTACGAGGCAGAAGGTAGGCTGGACATCCCAGAATACTACTACTACTTCTTTTTTTTTTTTTTTTTTTTGGTTTGGTTTTTCGAGACAGGGTTTCTCTGTGGAGCCCTGGCTGTCCTGGAACTCACTCTGTAGACCAGGCTAGCCTCGAACTCTCGAACTCAGAAATCCGCCTGCCTCTGCCTCCCAAGTGCTGGGATTAAAGGCGTGCGCCACCACCGCCCGGCCAGAATACTTCTTCTTACTAACCTTTGTGCAAGGCTGTCATAAGCTCCTTCCTATCTGAACCTCCATCTGCCCGGGGTTTTGAGGTTACCAGTCCAAAGCCTGGCCGGCCCACCCCAACTGCAAACAGGGCCTTCCGACTCAGGTCCAGCAGTTCCTTTCCAAAGAAGGCTTCCTGCAGGAAGAGTCAAGAGAAATGATTCTTGATGCCTGTGGACACAGTCCCTTCCCTCCCCCAGGGAGTCTGGAGCCTGCCTGCAGGTAAGCAGGGAACATGTCCTCCAGCTTGCTCTTTTTGCGTGCTCGTCGCTGTTGCTTCTTCTTTTCGTCCCCCTCAGCAAGGCTCTGCTCCACAGAGCCCTCGGCAGGCAGGTCAGCAGGCATCACTACAGACAAAAGAGAAGGGCTCTGGCTTTCTGGAGACACCAGGTATGCTTCGACTCTGCTGGAAACTCTTTCTACCTATGTCTGCGTTCCCCACCAACTACACCTCCACCTGCTTTCTCACTGTGAGTGCACACCCTGGCCTCCCTGGCATTGCCCACGTGCTGTGACCCAGCTGTGACCCCACCTTCCTCCCAGGCCCCACGGGAGCCCTCACCCGTCTCACCCTCGTCGGGCTGCCCGTCCCCACTCAACACCTCCGCCTGTACAGCAGGCCCCCTTTTCACACGGCTATGAGACTTCCGCTGTCGTACCATGAAACCACCAATGCCTGAGAGAAAGCAGAATTAAGAATGAGAAGCCACTAGAACCTGTGAGTTGCCCCTTACTGCCCCACAACCCAATTCCAGAGCCTCACCCGGCCGATAGGGTTTGCGCTTGCGCTTTTTGCTTTCCTCTGTCTCTTCTTTGCCAAGTTCTCCATCAGGGCTGGCGGGGCCTTCTAGCTTAATTTCACACTCCATTTGCTCAACACCACCTGCATATAACAGAAAACAAGCAGATCAGAGAAATGGACCCTTTTATCCTTGCCATACTGCAAGAGGGGACCCAGTAACCTGCCACAATGCCACCTGAGCAAAATGAAGTGCGAGCGGAAGACCAGTAGTGGCTCTGTAGCCCCTACCCAACATCCCAACTCATATGGGTTGTGTTTCTCCCGCTATCTGCCTTTCTCTAAGATTCCCCAGCCCAACCTTCACCCTTGAGCAGCTCGTCAGTGTCCAGGTCCCCATCCTTCTTGTCATCAGGGCCAAGGGCATCTGAGGGCTCAGAACCCTCCAGCCCTGCCTCTCCTGGGAGGCCTAGCCGTCCTCGCCGCTGGCGCCGCTTGTGCAGTGGTGACATGGTCAGGTTACGCAGCACCGCCATGCCAGTTTCTGTCAGCCACACACCCTCGAAGCGAAAGAACTGGGGCTCTGGACAACAGGGAAGAACATATGACCCCTGGACAGAGGCCCCAAGGAAACCAAAACTCCACATGTCAACCCATGTTCCCAACTGAGACACAAGCAGTGACAGCCACGTCCTGCTGGTTTCTAAAGGCTGAGACAGCAGGCCACTGAAAGCTCTGCCAGTGACTGAGGGATCCTGAGATGAATCTGCTGTTGCAGAAGCCTAGCTATGTCCAGAACCTATTGATCACAGCTTCACCAAACAGATTCTCTAGCTGCCAAGAGATAGGAAGAACTCGACTTGCTGAAGGCCAGTACACTTCCTAAGAGTGGTGCCCACACTGTGGCAGAAAAGATAGCCTCGTCCCTTCTGTGAGAAGAAAGCTGTGCTCTCTTGAATGAGATTCTTGTAGTAAAGAAGCTGATTTGCCCGGTGAAAGGAACCGTATCTGGGAACAGGAAAGCCTTGGTTCTAATCATAACTGTGCCACGGACTTGGCCATTCACCCCGAGTCTTAAGCTCAGAGGTTGGAGCAGAGGAGACAGTCTATGATCTTAGCTGGTTTGGGTATTCAAAACGTCTGTGGCTTACCTGGCTCTTTTACCTTCATAGGTACCAACTCTGGTGGGGCAACAGGTACTGCGGGAAGGAGGACAAAACAAAGGGCAGCTTAGGACACTGTCCAAAGGAAAACACTCATGTCCTCTGTGCCTCCTCCAACCCGATACTCACCCACAGGCTTTACCACATAGGGCTGGCAGGAGACACAGTCAAAGCCCTCATCGGCAGCCTGCTCCACCTCATCTTCTGTGAAGAGACTCTCGCAGCCAGCATGCATCCACCTGGAGAGAAGGAAAACAGGGTGAGCACAGGCACAGCTGCTGACAGCAGCACATGGAGCTGACATGAGGAGAAAGGGATGTCCTCACCGTTCACAGTGGCGACACTGGATTAGCAGGTCTTCCTCCACATAGGGAGCGTGACAGATAGGACAGGTCACCAGGCTGGCACATGGCCCACAATGTGTGTAACTATTCTGCCATTCACAGTGGAAGCCAGGGGACGCGGCCCCACACTGCATACACGACACACACCTAGTAGAAGCACAAAGACCTTCAGCATCCGACCCAGGATCCCAGAGGTGACCCCACTGAGAACACAAGGTATCGTGCGTTCAATATTGTGTCTGTTCTAACTGTATCTCAGGCCCATTCACCACCTCCTGTCAGATCCCAGGCTTCTTCTCCTTACCACTTGCACTTCCAGCCACCCTTGGGCACAGTGAGCAGTGGAGGATCCAGGCAGTATGTATGGTAGCTAATGTCACAGTCATCACAGAGCAGCAGGCGTGAAGGGTCAGAGGCCTGGCCGCATACCTCACACACAATACACTCCACACAACGCCAGCCCTTCAGCAGCATCACCTTGGTGATCTGGTGGGGAAAAGGAGACACCTCAGCTAGATGTCGGAGAGGGACGTGCAGAGCTTCTATGGCTATGCAGATGTCTGAACAGAGGTGTTTGTACCCAAAAAGCGCCTCTACAGAGGCTTCCAGGAGCTGTGCTGAACAGAGACCCTCCAAGCATAGCCCCACTGAGTGAACAACACATCTTCCATTAAGCAGGCACCAAACTGATGACAGAACAAAGTTCATTTCCCTCAATTTTCCTTAATTTTTAGAACCTGTTACTAAAACAAGCTAATAAATGTTACTAGTGCATTAATTAATAAATTGGTGGTTTTTAGAAAAACCCAAAGGACTGATTATACCTTAGGTAAAGACAATGACATCCGTCTGCCCAGGTAGGGCTCCAGTTCCGACTCTCTGATCTACTCCCAGACTGTACCAGACTGTGGTACCGTGGTCTGTGGTCTGTTTGAGACAGGGCCTCCCCGTGTGGCGCTACCTGACTTGGAGCTGACTCTGTAGACCAGACTGACCTCAAACTCACAGAGACCTGCCTGCCTCTGCCTGGGATTAAAGGTGTGTGCCACCACTCCTGACCACAGAGCATGGCTTCTACTAGTAAATTGGTCTGCATTACACAACGGACTGAATTACACTGGCAAGTTGTGGCCTAGGGAAAGAAACTACAATGTCTGCTATAAATTCCAAAGCACCTTTCCCTGAGTTTGACAGGACTGACAACTGATCAAAGACTTCTGAAAGCCACTTTAAGGAACTGAGTGTCAGGCTGTGAGACAGCTCAGCAGATACAGGCCCTGGCCACCAAGCCTGGTGACCTGAGTGTGATCCCTGGAATCCACATGGTGGAAGGAGAGAGATGATCCTACAAGTTGTCCTCTGATCTCAACAATTATACACCAGACCAATGTAGTAAAATAAAAATAAACAGTGTCACTGGGTGGTGGTGGCGCACGCCTTTAATCCCAGCACTTGGGAGGCAGAGGCAGGCGGATTTCTGAGTTTGAGGCCAGCCTGGTCTACAGAGTGAGTTCCAGGACAGCCAGGGCTACACAGAGAAACACTGTCTCGAAAAACAAAACAAGAACAAACAAACAAACAAACCCACCCAGTGTGGGGAATTAGAGTAATGGAGAACTGACTCTACCCACCACCCACACACTCCAGGCCCTGAGCTCACCTTGCTGTTGACACAGTACGGGTGATAGCACTGAGAACACTGAGAACAGGCCAACAGGTGGCCCTCGGCGCCCCGGCCAAAGCTGCCACACACCACACACATGTCCTGCAGAGGAAAAAAAGACCCAATGTGCAAACATCCCTCTGTCTTCTGTATCTCCGTTCCTCTGTTTGTCTGTCTTGGGGTGCGGGGTGAGAACCGTATATGGAGACGTCAAAGGTCTTCCTCTATTATATCCCCCCCTTTTTTTGAGACACAGTCTCTCACTGAACCCAAAGTTCACAATTCCAACTAAGCTGGTTGGTCAACAAGCTCCGGGACCTACCTGTCTCCTCCCCAACACTGGTACAGGCGTGTGTGGCCATAGCCAGCTTTTAAATAGGTCCTAGGATTTAAACCCAGGTCCTCTTGCTTGCAGAGCAACCATTACTCCAAAGCCATCTACCCAGGCCTGCAAACATGTCTATTGTCCCTAGTCCCAGCCAAAGACCAGGGAGTCAATCATAAGCCCATCCCACAGTATTAAGACAGTCACTAGGTCACCAGGTGTCCCGTGCGTCTCCGAATTCAGAGAAGCTGTGCTTCCCTAGGAAATGTTCCTGGTCTAATTGAGTAGATACACACACACACAGACACACACACACACACACACACACAGGAGCGGGAGCGAGAGTGCACTTGGCATGCCATCTCTCACTGCAAAAGCTGGGCCATCCCAGCTCCATACAGTACCTGCATTAGAACAAATTTGTCTGTGTTAGAGAAGAGAACCACGGTATTTTGCATGGTGTCGTCGTCTTCCTCCTCCTCCTCCTTGCTAGGAGAGCTATCAATATCAGCCACCTTAATAAGCAGAAAGTTGTAGCAAGTGAAGCAAAGTCTGCCTTGGCTAAGCTGCCCTCTTTCCCACACTGAGAAGACGTGTGAATGCCTGGCTAAGTTGCAGGCCGAAGAGGCACAACACTCAAGATTCCCCCCGCTAGGGCCCAATGGCAGAGGTCTCAAGACTCCTCAGAGCCAAGTAGTCAGGACCTTGCTGGCAAACAACAGACTGACAGGACTCTAGGTGTGCTCAACTTTTAAGGAGTGTGTGAGGCATGTGTGGGGGTGCAAAGCCTGTCCTTACTACCAGTGTCTCAACGGAAGAAGTGGTTGACTTCAGCCGGGCCCGTCCTCTCCCTCGTCCTCCGTGTGTTGCTCCTCCACGAGGCCTGCGGCGCCCTGGGAAACTGCTGCTCCGACCCTAAGTGACGAGAGAGGCTATTACAGGACTGGGGGAAAGACAACAAATGCAGAGCCTAACAGCTTTTTAAAAACGACCCAGGTGTCCCACTCAGAGGACAGAAAAGACATCAAGTTTCCAAGTGTTGACAAATATTAAGTGAGGAATTACCAAACCAACCTCGCCTTCCAAGAACAGCTACCACAGGAGGACAAAGATAGCAAGAAATGACTGGAGAGTACCAAGTTTTTGGTCCCAATTGTATTTCTGAGTGACCATGAACTGGGTAAGTCATTTACCTGCTCTATGCATCGGGGTCAGCGAGGCAGAGCTGGACTAAAGCAGCTATAGTCTAGGCTGCAGAAAGTCAAGTGCAAAGGTAGCACGGGCTGTGACTGAGAGCAGCATGAGCTTGAACACACCCAGGGCCACGAGAGCCTCTTACCTGTTTGATTCGGGACCTGGCAGGGGAGCTGCGCCGCCGCCCTTTGTCCCCCTCAGCTTTGCCTCCACTGGTTGCTGTCCCAGTGTCACACAGCAGGGAGTCATCAGTCTCTGGCAGCGAGTCAGTGCAGAGGCGCAGAGAGCCCTCATCTCGGGCTGGACTGACATCCGTAGATACTCCCAGCTCCATGGACAACGAGCCGCCCCCCTCAGGGTCAGGCGAGCCCAGCAGGGGCTCTGAACCAGGGAAACTGGCACTGGCATCACCCTGGCTCAGATTGGAGATCTCATTGACGATATCAGATTTGATGAGAGTGGGTGGCATGGGGGCCATTGGTGCACCAGGCTCCTCCTGTTCTTCACAGGGTGAGCCCTGCCCTGCCTGCTTGCATTCTGGGCCATAGACCTCCATAGGGGTCACAGGGATCAGCTCCTCAGGGTCCAGGAGCACAGGAGAACCTTTAAGTTCACTAGCCAAACTGCCAGAGATCTGTCCAGTCCGTGACTGTGAAGGATTAGCATCAGTCCCATCTAGAGGGGCTGTGTCTTCTCCTAAGCCAGAGAAGTCATCCAGGGCTGGGGCAGGGCTGGGGGCAGGGCAAGAAAGGTCCCCCATAGGGGATGGCAGAGGACTGGTGGCCCTGGGTTCCAAGGCTGGGCACTCAGGTTCTGGACCTTTCTCAGTCTCCATCTCAGGCAGCTCAGCTTCATCAGAGACATCGTCTGCCTTCTGCACAGGACTCAGTGGGGAGGGAACCGAGAGCGGCAGAGCAGGAGGTGAGCAGTGGGAAGGAGGAGGGGTTGGAGGCGGTAAGGAGTGCTGGAGGAGCGGGGAGCAGGGAGGGAGCGGCTCCATCAGGATCGGAGAAGCAGGTCCCATGGGGGAGCCTGGGGATGGGGGAAGGATCATCGGGGGTACAGGCTCAGGGTCAGTGCAGTTGGCTTCTGGTGGAGGGCTGATGGGTGTCTCGAGGATGGGGGCAGCCAATGGTGACTCGGGGTCACTGTCCCCTTTGGCACCAAAGGGGTACTCTAACTCCCCCAAAGGAGACAAGGCTGGAGGGGCTGCAGCTGGGATAATGGGTGAGAGTGGAGGAGGAAGAGGATCTGGGGGAGAAGAGAAAAAGAGGCTCTTAGATTAGACACGCCATAAAGTGTTAAGACTGCCCCAGAGTAACGGGACTTAATACTTCCTTACCTGGTGGCATCAGCTGAGGTGACAAGACTGGCTCCCCCGGCAGGGACAAGGGCAGCTCCTCAGGAAGTGGGGATAGAGGTGGTCCCCCAGGCTCAGACAGGGCTGGCTCTCCAAGCATGGGGGATAAAGGTGGTTCCCCACTTGGGGGAAACAAGGACAGCTCCTTAGGTGCAGGGCACTGGCTTGGTTCCTCAGGAGGCTCTTCAGGCCGAGGAGATTGGTGTAGTTCCTCAGGCATGGGGGACAGGCATGGCTCCTCAGGCATGGGGGACAGGCAGGGCTCCTCAGGCATGGGGGACAGGCAGGGCTCCTCAGATTGGGGAGACAGGTGCATCTGCTTAGGCTGAGGGGACAGGGGTGGTTTCTCAGGCTGAAGGGACAGGGGTGGCTCCTGAGGCACAGGGGACAAGCGTAGCTCCTCAGGCTGAGAAGATGGGCGCGGCTCTGCAAGCACAGGGGACAGGCATGGCTCCTCAGACTGTGGGGACAGAGGCAGCTCCCCAGGCTGGGGACAGAGTTGGGGCTCCTCAGGCTGAGGAGACAGGTACGGTTCCTCAGGCTGAGGACACAGTCTCAGCTCCTCAGGCAGTGGCGACAAGGGTGACTCCTCCATCGGAAGAGACATGAGTGAGTCCTCAGGTGGAGGTGAGGCCGGAGAGTCCTCAGGTGGTGGGGACACTCGGGAAGCTTCAGGCGGAGGTGACGTGGGAGAGTCTTCAGGTGGTGGGGACAGGGGAGATTCCTCAGGTGGTGGGGAGAGCCGTGATAACTCAGGCAGAGGCGACAGATGTGACAGGACAGGCATGGGCAAGAAGCGTGACACCTCAGGTGGGGGAGACATAGGTGAGTCTTCAGGTGGGGGAGACATGGGGGAGTCCTCAGGGGGTGGGGACAGCCGTGATGCCTCTGGAGGTGGGGACAGAGGGCAGTCCTCAGGGGGAGGAGATAGGGGAGACTCTTCAAATGGTGGGAAAAGACGAGATGCCTCAGGTGGAGGGGACATGGGTGACTCTTCTGGTGGAGGGGACATGGGAGACTCTTCTGGTGGTGGAGACAGGCGAGACGCTTCAGGTGGCGGAGAAGAGGGCAATTCCTCTGGTGGGGGGGACAGAGGAGACTCCTCAAATGGTGGAGATAGGGGTGAGGCTTCAGGCGGTGGAGACAGAGGTGTGTCTAGTGCAGGACATGGGGGGGACCCCTCCAGTGGAGTAAAAGGTGATGACTCAGGTGGTGGAGAAAGGGGTGACTCTTCAGTTGGTGGGGACAGGCGAGAGGCCTCAGGTGGTGGAGATGTGGGTGATTCTTCAGGTGGTGGAGACAGGGGTGACTCCTCAGGCGGGGGCAGCAGTGGCATCTCCTCATTTAGGGAAGCCTCCAACTGGGCTTCAAGTTGGGTCCCTGCTCTTCCTGTAGACACAACATATCACCTTCCTACCTAGTTCAGATCTAACTCCACAAAAAGTGCAGGGTCTGAGGCAAAGCAAAGTATCCCTTGCCACAGCACAAAGGATTAATTTCAGGGACCTTTAAGCCCTACTCACCTAGTGGTTTGGCTTCACATTGCAGGGGCCCCGATTCCTTGGGTTGCATAGAGGTCACGTGCCCCCCCTTTGGCTGCCCTTGGCATGCAACGTACAGAGCATCGGGCTCATCAGTGGGGATCTCACCAGGCTCTGGGGGTGAAAATCTGCAGAGGATACAGGGGAGCAGGCACTGTGGCTCTCTCCAGCTAACAACTCCTAAAGAGCCTACTGGGACGAGGCGTCAATGAGGTAGACTACACTGCTGACTGGCCGCCTGTTCAACATGGCTCCTCCAGTCTCGTCCCTCCCGATGCCCGACCTCAGTCGACACTACTTACCTGCTACAGACAGCTGGGTGCTGTTCAGCAACAGAAATGACAGGCTGGCTTCCCTGGGCTTTATGACAGCGGTGACAGAGTGAATAGTTCTCAAACCACTCAGAGTTGGGATTCAATTCTGCTGAGCCGGCCCCACAAGCCCGACATATCCGGCATGTCTAGGGAAGCAAGACAGGCACTAGTCAGACCACAGCTGGAGACAGAGGCAGGCATGTGACTCATCAGCTCAAGACAACTGTGGAGATGCTAACGGGAGGTGGCATCAGAAGACACTCACCTTGCACTTCCACGAGTGAGCAGGTAGGTCCTCCATGGGGGGTTTTAAACAGAAGGTATGATACCCTTTGTCACACGTCTCACAGACCAACATTTTAGAATCATTCCCAGGTTTCCTAAAAGGCACAGGACACATTGTAGGATCCTTCCTAGCCTCATTTTCTGCCCAAACTTTGCAAATGACTACACTTCATCCCTCACACTCTTACCTGCAGGCTTGGCACACTTTACACTCAGGGCACTGCCAACCAGCACGCTTGCGGGCAGTCAGAGCAGTGTCCAGACAGGCTCCATGATAGTGATGCCCACAGCTGGTACAGAAGAACAAGTCACACAGCTCCCCTGGCCCCTCACATACTGCACAGCGAGCCTCCCCTGCAGGAGAAAGGGAAGGGAAGAGCAGGTCAGCTGTGGAGAGCTCATACTACTGAAGACAGGGATGCAGAGCTAACAGGTATACTAGTCTAGGTTCTGCAGATACCAGAGTATCTGCATACAGTCAGACTATCTGCGTACAGGCACACACAGGCAGACTATCTGCGTACAGGTACACACAGGCAGAGGCCCTGTTCTCACAAAGTTTGCATCTATTTGACTGGAACAGAATGACTGTTCATTTTAGACTGAATGACGCTTTGCGGAGTACCAAAATCAAAGGCACACTTGGCCTCTCATTTGCTCTTCTCACCCAGACGTGCAGCTCCATCACTGTGCTCTGGGCAGAGCAGCTGCAGCGTTGTCATAGATAAGAAGGAACCACTGGCGGTCGCACAGGGAAAGTGGTAAAGCCGTGAACATCCAGGTGAGCGGCAAGGAACGGAGGCACCAAACCTGGCGCAGTGGGAGCAGCGCTGCAAGGATGGGTGGAGCCTCAGAGCTGGCCAGCTCTCTCAACAAAGGTTAGCCCTTCTCCAGTCCTGCCCACTCTGCACTGACTCTCAGAAGCCCACCAGCCCTGCCTTCACCAATGGGATCATCTGATTAACCCTACCTGTGAGATCCCTGAGAAGATGGCCTTGTCCACACCACATAGTTCTGGGCCGTCCTGCCCCCACACACCTGCTGACCACGCTGCACACCAATGATGTGCCCAGCAGTGCCCTGGAGAGGTGAAATGAAGCAAACAGAAAGGAACAGGTTAATGCTGTGACCAGTAAGTAGATCAGGACAGCCCAGCCTCTACGCTGCTTCCAAACCAACTTACCTCCAGGCTCTCCTAAGTGGGCAGGCATAAGGCCCTCAGGGAAACCAATTTGTGATGGGTCCTCATTGGGCAGCACTGCCTCACAGGGACCTGAGCTTCCCCCAGAGGATACCACTGGAAACCCGGGCCAGTCAGATGGCAATTCAAAGCGCTGCAGCTCCCTCTGCCCATGCAGACTGGGCTCCCCGCAGTTACAGAGAGCACAACGCCGTGCTGGACCCCTACTGTGGAGACACAGACATCAGCACCATGGCGGCCAGTACCCCCACCCTCATTACCCTGTGATTTGGCATACCCGTGTATCCCACTCAAACCTCTGAAAAGCCCTCGCCTCTCCAATCAAATCCCCATATGCTCATAAAGCCCTATTTTTTCACAAACAAGTTACCTGCAGTCATGAGGCTTCTGAAGCCTGAAACTCCCAGAACTGGGGACAGAGACCTCCCCGATACACAGGATGGGAAGGTCTGGCTCAGTGGCACCTGGCTTCTCAGGGGCTGCAAGTCCATCAGCTGAATGAACAGACAGAAGGTGGCATTTAAACTTTTGTCTCCAAGAACAAAGTTCTTCAATTACCTGTGTATTTCAGACCAAGCCAGGACTTGTGCCAGGACCAGAAATAAAGGGCTACCCGTGAGGAGCCAAAAGCCATCAGCAAACTGGGAAACATGTTCTACTCACCGGCCGGGTCTGAATCTTTATCTTCAGCAGGCGGCTTCTGGCTGTCCATCCCTCTCTCCGACTGGGCAGGGCCCTCTCGGGGAGACCTATTGGTGCCAAAGATACCTGTGTGTCCATGAAGCTTCCCCAGTGAGCCCTTTTCCCATTATAAGAAGTCAGTTAATGGTAAGCAGACCCTTTAGACATCAGAGATAAATCTTGTCTACAAATCTCCGTCGTAGTGACTAGGGAGTTCATTTTCTGACTCTTACCCCACTACCCCACTTCTTCTCCAAACACATACCTCCTTCTCTCATCCTGGATTCTCAGGTATCTATTCCATTTTCCCACTTCCACCTTCCTCAGTAACAGTTCCTAGGGCAATCATTCTAACTAAAACTACATCCACTGTCTCATCTTAACTCCTTGGCCCATCTATCCCTTGGCCTTTATTCTTAGGTCGCATGTCCGCTACCATCCTACAGGCCTCAAAGTAGCAACCCACTTTAACGTGACACTAAACTAAAGGATAGCGGTGAATGGGTCTCCACTGCTTAACAAGGATATCCCAAATACAACACGAGGAACCTCAATTGCCAGGCATAAGAAACTCAGGACCACCACTGGCCCCAGCCCTAAATGAGCCCTGGGTCTCACCTAACATGAAGGCCTCAGGTTTGTTGCCCTTAGCAACGCCAACTGCCCTTCTTCCTTAGATGCTCCTAGTAGTTAACAGAAGTGGGCCTTAAGAGTTACTGAGCATGTGTAAGCAGGCCTGGGGCTAAGCATGCTGGGAGTTGTAGTCTCAGGAAGCACATTGCTACTTGGAGGAGGGCTAAATGGGGCAGGACTTAACAGAGCAGAATAGTTTCCTTCCTCTTAAGTCAAGCTGAGTTTCCAAATACTCGAAGAGTTAACGGACCCTCTTTCCTTTTTCATATAGTCCAGTGTATCTCAAAACCAAATGAAACACGCTAAAGCTACATCTGAAAGCTTAAGACTCACACAACACTGGATTATTTTCCCTGACTTCCAAGGCAGCACACTTGAGTACAAAGACTGAGAGGAGTCAAGAGTAAGAATTACAGAGATGCTAGGCCTGGTGGCAGATACCTATAACACCATTACTTGTTAGACAGAAGCAGAGGGATCAAAGGCAAGTTGGAGACCAGTCTGGTCTACATTGAGAGTTCCAGGCCAACCAGAGCTCCACAGTAAAACTGTTTAAACAGACAAGAATTCCCAAGATTATGAATAGAAAAGAAACCCGACATAAGAAAGCTGAGACGGATTAGTGCCTGCACCTGTTGGTGAGAAGGGTGGGCCTTCTTCTCAACCAGTGTCCAGTGCTTCCAAAGGTGGTGTGAGGTAAAAAGACTTCCTTAAAAACAACTGTAAATGATAAAGGTCTGAGAAATCCATCTCCCATGTTTTCCACTCCCCTTGTTTAGTCAGTGATCACACCAACCTGGGTACAGATAATCCTGTCTTCT
This sequence comes from Grammomys surdaster, assembly GCF_004785775.1. Classification (NCBI taxonomy): domain Eukaryota; kingdom Metazoa; phylum Chordata; class Mammalia; order Rodentia; family Muridae; genus Grammomys; species Grammomys surdaster. The sequence continues at coordinate 1,433,642 of NW_021620574.1, read as the reverse complement.
AAAACTGGAAGGCAAATACCCCAGTCAATCGCTTGGGGCTGAATAACAAGGGAACCCTCAAAGTGCCAATGATCAGTAAATTAATTCCCAGCCACCATAGTCTCAGTAGCCTTCCCTACGCTCACAATTTCATTTCCAAATGTTGTCGATCCCCCTCGAGCCTCGTGGAAGTCAAGTCGCCTCTTTCCTCTCCTCCTAATACTCTGAACCTGCCAGGGTAGGAGGCCAGCATCACCTGACACCTATTACCGCAGTTCCCAGACCAGCTCTTCCCAAGCCTCATAGGCAACAATCCATTTGCAGGAAAGCAGGATGCTTATCTGGCCAGTTTACAGAGCATGCTCTGAACTTCAAGAGGCCCTTACAAGCCACCTGTGGGAAGCGGGGACTGGAGGTCAAGGCTCAAGCCAAGACCTCTTCCCATCCAATCATTCAAGGCCTGGTCGCACCAAAGGTCTAAGAGGACTTTAAAGTTTTCTAGATGTTTGCATCTAACCGTATCTTCCTAACAGATCCTCCACCAACTTTGTTCTCAGAGTGAGGCCAAGGGAGCCACAAACAGCAACAAATAGAAGGCGACAGTGATAATACAGCGGGTAGGAGGGCCGCCTGACACAAGGCCAGAGGGACACATTCCTGGGCCCTCCCCCAAGCACAGCTCTTCGGGCTGCTAAAGCTAGCACTGCCCAAGAAGGTACAGAAACTACCTTCCTCATCTAGCCTTGAGGATCAAAGTAGAAACCCCAGCACAGGAAGCACCCCACTTACAGAGCCATGGAAGGCCCAAGACTGAGCTGCAAACTGTCCTTTCTCTGTATCATAAAGAGTCCAGGGACATCTCCAAGAAGCCTGAAACCTTAGCCCCTAACTACTCAAGCTTTCAGCCCAGCATCTATACCAAAATATCAAGTGCCATAGCAATCAAGTACTCTGGAGGCATTTAAGCAAATACAGCCAAAGGTTCCCCCGTCCCATCACTCACAGCCAGTAAACAGAGACACACATATATCCCAAGGGGGTTCTCCCTGGATCGAAACTAGGCTAATACCTGGGCCAGGCTTACTCTAAACTAGGGAGGGAGCTGACACCCTGGAGTCTTACATCTAAAACGCCCAAAACAGCAAGAAAGGTGGCAGAGATTTACTCCAACCACTCTGCTTCCTGTGTTCACCCTAGACCAATAGACTTCACTCCATTTTCTCTGCAAGGGAGGAAATGGAGGCTTGGAGGGGTGAAAGGCTGGAGCAGGCCCTTGAGTGAACAGCTCTTCAGTGGGACTCAGGACTTCCTGGTTCCCAGCTAGAGAATCAAACCACACCTCTCTCCACCCCCATTTTCGTTCAGCCCTCTAGGAAGGATCCAAATGGTAACACGTTGTCCCTGGGTAGCCTAGGGGGCAGCCAGAGCTAACAAGGTACTGTCCCACCTAAGGATGTTATCTAACAGCAGACAAGAGAGGCAGAGACGGAAGATGACAGCTCACCTTACTCCAACACTCCAATGCCACCTCCCAGAAATCTTTCAAGGGCAAACCCCCTACTTTCCCCTTTCTGAGACAAGACTCAAGGAGATCTAGGAAATGTATTTTGAAGGGGGTGGAATCAGGGAGCAAAACGCACTAGCCAAATCCCTGCTGGGCAACATGACAGGTGTGAGAGAGGCTGTCTCAGCTCAGGGCCCAGAGGCTGAGGCGGGAGGCTCATGCTGCACCCTTCCTGCTGTACACACACACCCCTTCTACCCAGCACCTCCTACCAGGGCTGGAAACACTGGCTTCCAGCAGAAAAGAGCACAAATAAAGTCATTTGCCCATCAAAGAGGTACAAGTGACCCTATTCGGCAGGGCTGGGGCAGCACCTGAAAACTATTTACCATTCGGAAGCCAGAAAAGCATTGTAGAGGTCTGGCGGGGGCTTTCAGGATTGGCCAGGGACTCATGGGCAGCTAACTCTACACTAGGCCCAGAGAAAGCAAGAGACAAAAGCCATTTTTTTGCAGCCCACATTCGTAGAGAACAGATCTCAACGGCCTCCTCTATAATCCCCTCGGAGATTATGTCCATCCCAAGAGGAGGGGAAGCAATGCAGGCTAAGACACCACTAGGCCTTGCTGGGGTCACTTTGCCAGGCAGAGGTAGTTAAGTTGAACAGCAGGGGCAGAGCTGCAACAGCCCCACCTCACTCTTGCCCCAGCTCCCCTCTTGTAACCAGTTTCCACCCACCCTCCCCCTGATGAAGGACCCAGGGTTCCTTGAGTTTCCTACAGATTGTTTTGGGTGCTTGGGTAAGTAGGAAAAACATTAAAGTCCGACCTGGCAGTGGCACCCCCCACCCACCAAGTTGCTCTGTCCCAAGGAACCCTGGGGGTGGGGGTGGGGGTGGGGGTGGGGGTGGGGGACAGCAGCCTGGGATTGGTGTTGGCATCAGGGCCTGGGTCTTAGTTTGGTCGAACTCCCTCAACACAAAAATAAACAGGCAGAGAGGCTATCTGGACATGTTCCCAAACTCCTGTAGTTCCCCGAACCCCCAATCTTTAAAGAGGCACACCCCAAGAAACCAGGCCTCCGTTCTGCCGTGGCAACTGGCTCAGATTCCCTTGACAGACCCTGCCAAAGGAACCCTTCTCAGCTCTGGCACCCCTTTCTCCAACCTAAAGGCCAGCACTGGCCAAGATAGTCCATCTGGCTGTGCCCCCAGTCCAACCCTTTCTGGGCCCAGGCCGGGCGGACTTCACTCACCTCTTCACAGGGCGATCCAGAAATCCTCATCCGAGAACATGGCCAGAGCCCGGGCCGCTCCCCGACCTCCAACCGCCAGAGCGAGCACAGCCGCCCCCCACTCGGGGGGGCTTAGGGAGGCCAAGAACGGTAAATCCAGGTCGGAGTGGTCACCCTTCCCCCGGGGGAAAAAAAAAAAAAAAAAAGCAAGAATCCAAGAGGGGTTCTCTGCCTCAGGTTCCAGCAGTTTAGGTTTCCATGAACAGCCCCAGGGCGGCGAATCCCGAGCGGACACAAAGAGAGCACCGGTGGCTTTGATTTTGGGCGAGCAGGCTCCGCATCCGCGTCGCGGGGCGGCCTCTCAGTCCTAGGGCCCGGCCAGCGCCCCGGCCGCCCGCGCCGGGCTCGGGCGGAACGTCGAGGCTCTCCAGATGGAACGTCGAGGCGCCTCCCCAGCAGCCCGGAAGGAATGCCGCGCCGCGCCGCGCGCCGGGCCCGGATGGAACGTGAGCCCCTCGCAGCCGCGCCGAGCCCCTCTCCCCGCCCGGCCGGCGCCCCGGGGCCGCGCGAGCTACGGCGACGCGGAGCCGGCGGGGCCGAACCTGACACACACCCAGCGCCGGGCTCCGCGACCCCGAGCGTCCCCCCTCGGCGGCTTCGAGCCCCCCACCTTCTGCTCCCCCCGGGGAAGGGAGGAGGGTTGGTGGGCGAGGAAGAGGAAGGGGCGGGCGGTGCGAGCCCTCTGCCCGCTCCCCTCCGGCCGCTCCAGGCCCAGCGCTCGCCTCCCTTCCCCTCTGGCCTCGGGAGCTGCCCCGCCCCCGGCCTGGCCGGCTGAGGTCCGCAGCACCCCCTAGACCCCCGGCAAGCTCTGATCCCGGGGGGTCTAGAGGTGCATGGTCCAACCCCGGCTCCCGGCGCCGGGGGGTCAGGAAACTGAGCGGAAAGTGGGGAACGAGGCAGCCATTTGCAACCGGAGAGGAAAGTAGTGCAGCGCGGCGCCGCTCCGCCTCCCCCCTCCGCCTCCTGCTCGGCCGGTAGGGTGGTTCCTGCGAAGAGGCTCTGTCGTCGCCTGGGATCGGGGCAGCGGTCGTAGAGACTCGTGGAGCGTCCGGCGCGAGATCCAGGGGCCCCTTTTGCCTGGGGAACCCCACTCAAGAAGGGGAGAAAAGAGAAGAGGAGGCCCTATTTTGTGTTGGATCGGGGCGGCGGAGGGGTACAGCCCTCTTGGAGGAAAGGCTGTGACTCTGCAGTTCTACGCACACGCTCCGGGATCCCTCCGCCGCAGATTAACCCCGACTGCGCCAGGCTGGCGGCCGGGCAGACACGTGGGAATAAAGCCCCCCTCTTCTTCGCCGCGGCCCAGGAGCTGCCTCCTTTACCTTCTGAGTGGTAAAGCTAGGATTCTGGCCACTTTTCAATCCTGTTCCCTAAAGTAACTGACCCTTGGAACTCCTTGCTTTGGCTGGGGACAATCTTTGCCAAAGGGGGGTGGGGGGTGAAAAGAGAGCCCGGAGGTTGGCCGCAGCTCTGCATCCTGGGAACTGGAGTCCGCAAATGGAGAAAGTGAGGCACGGTGCCTGGCGCTGCAAAGGGTGGGTTCTTGCCACGTTTGGGGGCCGGAAGAAAGCTGGACGACTCTCAGGTCTTGTAACTCCAAGACCCTTTGGTGCAAAAGTATTGTCGGTGTTCTCACGATGCCCAAACAACCACTTCCCTACCAAAACATCAATGTAGAGTGTCCCCACCCCATATTTAATTTTCCCGAAAATCTAAAACCTGTCTTCTAATAATAATTAGAAGAATTATTCTTCTAATTCTTCTTCTTCTTCTCCTCCTTCTCTTCTTCCTCCTCCTCCTTCTCCTCGTCCTCCTCCTCCTTCTCCTCGTCCTCCTTTTCCTCCTCCTCCTTCTTCCTTAAACTAAGCTAAATTGTCTGCTACTTGGTTGGGATATTATTAATCTGAATAAGACCCTGTCAAGCTCCCACACTCCAAGTCTGGAAGAAAGGAAGACTAGAATTACCGTTCTGCATAGACAGTATGCATGGAGTAAGCAGGTTGAGACAAATTAACCGTGTACTCAATACTTTATATCCCCTTTTTTTTTCCTTACCAACGTTACGGAATTATCTCCATATTACAGGTGAAAAGGATGAGGCTAAACGAGGAAATCGCCCAAGGAATCACTATGAGAAGTTAACTCATAATGCAAACCAAAGGGAACATTTTCCCCATAGTTTAAAAAAAGAAAAGGGCAGATTTAAGGGTCTGTTAAGATGGCCTGTCAAGCCTAAGACCTGGTTCCATCCCTCTGGCCCACATGGTGGAAGGAGAGCACTGAATCTAAGTTACTCTCTGACCTTCACAGGTCCAGGATGCCCCTGCACACAAACACACACGATAAAATAAATGAAATTAAAAAGATTTAAGAGAAAAGAGCGGAAAGAAGCTGGCAAATTAGATCTGAGGCTACTTTCCTGGGAAAGGTACAGGATGGGCGGTTCATTCTGTTGGAAATGTGTTGTATCCATGGGATCATAGCCATTAGATACATGTAGCTGTTGAGTACTTTGAAATGTAGGTGGTGCAACTCAGTAACGTAATTATAACTATGTTAGACTGAACCACGTGTGATCTTCTATATTGGACAGTGTGGATCTGGCCATGGTTGTAGGAGAGATCAATAGTAAACATGTCCTGCTATCTATACATAGCATGGAGGCTTGTAATCTCATCACTGAAGCCAATTTCAACAAAATTTCTAAAAAAGAAACTTTAGGTGACCCCCATAACTATCTCAACTATAGTACAAGTTTAACTCGGAATTGAAAAGTGGAAGGCACCTTCCCACTGCCAGTACCCAAAAATAAAAAGCAGAACCCCACTAGAAGGTAATAGTAATTAATCTCTGATGGGCTATCCTTATCATTGGGTATATTACCTCAATTCTCATGGGGGAGGGGCGGCTGCATGGTCTTATGTAACACTGACCTGTAATCTGACATGTAGACAAGGCTACCTCTCAAGAGAAGATCCCATGTCGCCTCCCTCCTGAGAGCCAGAACTAAAGACATGTACCACACCTGGCCCTTTATTTCCCAATTTAATCCTTTTTAGACAGACTTAAAAGTTTTGTTTATAATAGATGTGTATTTTTGTGTAGCTCTGTGAACTTATATGTACGATATAGACATACTATATAGAAACTCCAGGCATCAGAACAGGGCATCGGAGCCCTTAGAACTGGAGTTACAGGTGGTTGTGAGCCACTATGTGGATGCTGGGAACCAAAGCTCGGTCCTCCTCAAAAGCATTAAGCACTCTTTTCTTTTAAGATTTTATTTATTTTGCTCTTACTCTCTTGCCTCTAGCTTCTCTCTGTCCCCTTGCCCTTCCCCCCTTCCCTTCCCCCTCTCTCCACGTGGTCATGGCCGGCCTCCACTCCTCTACTCCTCTCTGCTCTCTCTCTCTCCTCTTCCCTATCTCTTGAATAAACCCCCTCCCCTTGGGGAAAAAAAAAGATTTTATTTATTTTGTGTACATGATGTTCTCTCTGCATGTGCACTACATGCCAGAAGAAGATATTAGATACCATTACAGATGGTTGTAAGCCACCATGTGGTTGCTGGGAATTGAACTCGGGACCTCTAGAAGAACGCCCGGCTCTCTTAACCGCTGAGCCATCTCTCCAGCCCCCACATTAACCACTGAACTCCAAGAATCTTTTTAATACAAGCTCTTAAGCCGAGTTTGGTACTGCAGTCCTGTGACTTAGCACTTGGGATGTGAAGGCCAGAGGATGCTGAGGACTTCAAAGTCCCCCTCTGAGCCGAGGTAGCTCTGTAGGTAGTTTGCTACCACAACTCATGAGTTTGACCCCCCAGGACCCACAGAATGGATATAGAGAACCAATTCCTCAAAGTTGTCCTCTAACCTCCACACCTGCATCACAGCACACCTGTTACACACACACACACACACACTCATCAAAAGAACAACAAAAATTTTCAAAAGAAACACCATGCTTGTCTTTCACAATCTGTGATTCACAATCTGGAATCTGTAATGCTTCCAGCTACCGGGAAGGAGAAACCAGGATTAGCAAACTCAAGGCCTGCCTGGGCAACTTAGACCCTATTTCAGTACATTCAGAGGCTGGGACAATCGTTCTGTGGCTAAGAACACTCCCTGGTTGATCTTCCACCAGACCTAGGTTTGGTCCCCAGACCCTACTTGGTGGCTCACAACCATCCCTAACTTCATTTCTAAGAGCTCTGATGCCCTCCTCGGGGACACTGCTCACATGTGCTGCTTAGATGTACAGTAGGCAAGACACTAAGATACCCATTCATGGAAAAAAAAAATCTTTATTTTGTTTATTCAAGACAGGTTTTCTCTGTGTATCCCTGGCTGTCCTGAAACTCCCTCTGTAGACCAGACTGGCCTCAAACTCAAGAGATCCCCCTGCCTCTGCCTCCCAAGTGCTGGTATTAAAAGCATGTGCCATCACTACCTAGCTAAAAATAAATCTCCAAAAAAAAAAAAAAACAATATTTATGACTGAAGAGATGGCTCAAGAGTTCATGAGTACTTGTTCCTCTGGAGGACCTGGGTTTCATTCCCTGTACCAACGTGCTGGTTCTCAACTACCTATATCTCTAGTTCCAAGGGATATGATACACTCTTCTGATTTCTTCTTTAACACCTAAAACATATAGCACAATTCCAAAGGTGTGCAAGGCACAAAGATGATCAGATGGATAAAGGACTCTATAGGCACAAGGCCCACCCACCCGTGGTGCAGACAAGCATGCAGGCAAAACACTGAAAGACAGGAAATTAGTAAGTCTGGAGCTGGAGAGATGGCTCAGTGGTTAAGAGCACTGGCTGCTCTTCCAGAGGTCCTGAGTTCAATTCCCAGCACCCACACGGTGGCTCACAACCATCTGTAATGGGATCCGATGCCCTCTTCTGGTGTGTCTGACGACAGCTACAGTGTACTCATATACATTAAATAAATAAATCTAAAAACAAACAAACAAAATCAAAAAGAAGTCTCTAAAGGGCTGACAAGATGGCTCAATGAATAAAAGACACCTGCTGCCAGACCTGAAGATCTGAGTCTGAGCCCCAGGACCCACAATGTAGGAGAATCAACTCTTGCAAGTTGCCTTCTAACTTTCATTTGCATGTTATCTCTCACACACATACACACACTCGCACACACACACAATTTTTATAAAAGGACTGGAGCTACAGCTCAGTGGTAGAATATTTGGCTAGCATGTAACCTCTTTATTTTTTTTTTTTTTTGGTTTGGTTTTTCGAAACAGGGTTTCTCTGTGTAGTCCTGGCTGTCCTGGAACTCACTCTGTAGACCAGGCTAGCCTCGAACTCTCGAATTCAGAAATCCGCCTGCCTCTGCCTCCCAAGTGCTGGGATTAAAGGCATGCGCCACCACCGCCCGGCATGTAACCTCTTTATATACAGCTCAGGATGGCCTCCTGCCTCAGCCTTCAAACTCTAGGATTATAGGGTGTGTGTGTGTGTATGCCACAACACCCAGCTTCTGAAGCCTATTCAACCATACTTCACAAATGGGAACTTAGGCACTTCAGCTTCTCCCAGTCAGCAGAGGCTCTTACAACTCTCTTTGAGGATGAATTGGTGACTTGTCAAGGCAGACAGTTAAGGGCTGGAGAGACAGCTCAGCAACTAATACACACTGCTTGTGCCTAGGACCCACGTACAGTGTCCAGTACCCATGTTCAGTGACTTATAACCACCTGTACCTACACCTTCAAGGAATCTGATGCCTCTGGCTACCTCAGGTACCTGTATTCACATGCAAACACATAATTTAAAAAGTAAAGAAGCAGCCTTTACTGGTGGTGGCGCACGCCTTTAATCCCAGCACTCGGGAGGCAGAGGCAGGCGGATTTCTGAGTTCGAGGCCAGCCTGGTCTACAGAGTGAGTTCCAGGACAGCCCGGGCTATACAGAGAAACCCTGTCTCGAAAAACCAAAAAAAAAAAAAAAAAAAAAAAAAAAAGTAAAGAAGCCCTACCCCTTACTAGCAAACAGCCATCCTACTGTAGCAGACTCTGAAAGGACAAAAATCTATAACGCCTAAAAAATATAGCACTACTCCAAAGGTGTGCAAGGCACAAAAACATGACCAAGCCGGGCAGTGGTGGCTCACGCCTTTAATCCCAGCACTTGGGAGGCAGAGGCAGGCGGATTTCTGAGTTCAAGGCCAGTCTGGTCTACAGAGTTCCAGGACAGCCAGGGCTACACAGAAAAACCCGTCTCGAAAAACAAACAAAAAAACATGACCAGATGGATAAAGGGGGAAAAAATGTCTGCTCAAAAGGGAAAAAGGCTCTTAGCAAGCAGTGCATGAGGCTCCAAGTTCCAGGATAGCCAGGACTACACAGAGAAACTCCAGGGAGGGATGGGCTAGGGGGTAAGAAAAAGGGGGTTTAGGGACGTCCGGGTTGCCAGAGCACATGTGCACCAAGCACATTCTTTCTTTTCTCACTTTTCTTAGGTTATCACACACTTCTAGTCTCTGCCTCTACTCTCCTTGATGTCATTAGAAACAAGGGGACACAGCAAATGTCATGGTCCCAGGGCAAGGGCTAGTCAGCATATAGCAACTGGCCACTAGAGGGCGGTACATCTGCAGTTAAGGGAGCCTCGACGCCCATAAACTTAAATGGGTGGGGCAGCCCAACAGAATTTAAAGTAAACAAAAAACAAAAAAACACCAAAACAAAAACAAGCAAAAAGAAACATCAAAATAGATGAAAAAGTAGAGCAGTTCAGTCTTAGGACAGGGTCCTTAGTGAGGAATAAGACAAATCCATACTACATACTGAAGTCACCAGTCCTCAGCTCTCCCTAGACACAAAAAAGTCAACAACACAAGACTTCTCAGTTTATTTGGAAATATACATTGTTACCCCAGCAGACAGCTCTACTTCAGAACTGCCAAGCAACCAACACCCTTTCCCAACCAATGCCCAAAATCTACCCAGGAGTCCTGGGTAATCAATGCCCAAGACTCATATCCCAACTGTATAGACTAAAAATTCATTTAGAAAAACAAGGAGTTAGAAGTGTCCCTGAGTGCCGGGACACTCCCAGCACTTGGGAGGCAGAGGCAGGCGGATTTCTGAGTTCGAGGCCAGCCTGGTCTACAGAGTGAGTTCCAGGACAGCCAGGGCTACACAGAGAAACCCTGTCTCGAAAAAACAAAAAAAAAAAAGAAGTGTCCCTGAGACCTCTTGCTCCTTTGTAAACATTAACATCCAGGCTACCAGAACCTGGGATGAGTGTGCAAAAATGAGGGTGCCATACTTGTGCCCAGTGGACTAGGGACATAGTTGGCAACTGTAGCAGTTAAGTCCTGAGGGTCTGCCCCACCGCTGCAGGCTGGACAATGCCTACGGCCGAAACAGAGCAGTTATTCCATGCTAAGAGTTCACATGAGATAGCATTGGCGGTCCTGTCGTCTGTAAGAATTCTCCACACGAGCAATTTCCTGGATGACTTTGATGAAGATGTCTTGAGTTAGCTACAAGGAATGAGATCAGCGGTCAATCAGTTGGTTCAGAGCCGTCCCCGAGGCAAAGACAGCACTTTCTCAACTATCCCGACCGCCTAGCAGTGTGTAAGGAAGACACAGCTGGGTACGAAACAGAGTCTAATCTTTATGTTCAGCACCTGATTATCCCGAGCAGATGACTCCATAAACGTTGCACCCCAGGACTCTGCCAGCTTCTTCCCTTCAACTGCCTGCACCTCTCTGGAAGCAGATTTAGAACATATAAAGATAGACGGCAGACAGAAACATCAGCAAGTTCTCTGAAAGATCTTTAGGGCTTGGATGCCTTCTGATGATTCACATCCCCTACCCCATCCCCTTTGAGGAGGTGAACGAAGAAAGAGAAAATATATGTGAACAGAAACATGATATGTAAATGTACGACTGAAATATAGATTATGATAGGATTATCCTTAGGTGACCTTCAAAGTAAGGATGAAAAGCAAGGGAAGCCGGGCAGTGGTGGCGCACCCCTTTAATCCCAGCACTTGGAATGCAGAGGCAGGCGCATTTCTGAGTTCAAGGCCAGCCTGGTCTACTGAGTGAGTTCCAGGACAGGCAGGGCTATGTAGAGAAACCCTGTCTCGAAAAAACAAAAAAAAAAAAAAAAAAAAAAGCAAGGGAAAACCAGCTAGGCGTGGTGACCCACTGCTACATTCTCAGTGAGCACTATTTAGAAGCTAGAAGATCGGGAGCTCAAGGACAGCCTGACCTATGTGGTAAAGATCCTGTCTCAAAGAAATCAAGATGTAAAATTGCTTCAGTCAAACAGCAGAGCTGGGAAGGACTACAGCTTGATTGCTCCCTGGACCAGATCATCACTTTCCCTTACCTAAGCAGCAGGGTATTACCCACCTCTCTGGAGAGAGATCTGCCTTGTTCCCCACAAGTAGCACCGGCAGCCTGGGATGAAAAAGCAGTTACTGCAGTTATGCTTGTCAGATTCCTGTCCCCATCCTCCATGGACCCCAACTGCTCCAACTCCATCAAGGGTAGATGACTCCCCAAACAAGTCAGCCATGATCTATGTCTAGCCTCCTTGAACAGTCCACCCTTCTGCTTTCTTCCACACCCTCATGTCACTATGTCCTAGGGTCACTTACCGAGTTTTACCATGGCCTTCATGTAGCTTTTGGTACAGGTTCTTAACGACTTGGAAGCTTCAGACATAAGAAACAGAGCTATGGTTTTAGTTCTAGGATGACTGTTCAGTCTTGACAAGCCCCCACTCAAAATCTCAGTCACATACCTGCGCAGGGAGGTGACCGAGTATACAAGCACGTAACCATGGACCCCGATGAAGAGCGAATAGGGCAGAATACTGTACTCATCCTAGCAGCAAATAAAAACACGTGTTTTTACACCCATGCCTTCAAACGGCATAAGCTGGTAGCATAGTATAAGAGTGACCCTCCCTGGGACATTTCCTGCCCTGGTCTCTTCCATTAAACAAGTTTTTATGAAGTAGCTCCACTCAGCCTTGCAAACTGCTAACAACTAAAGCCTTTCCTTTTCATACTATGTCCATAGGAGCCACACACACCCCCAAACTTTATATAGGGCTGAACTGTAACATTTGGACACCCTACCACAACTGGTACCTGCCCTGCTGTGTCCACTAGATGTAGGTGAAACTCATCTTTGCCAAGAGTCACTGTCTTGCTGTAAGCTGGAAAAAGAAACAAACAAAGAGCTTCTTGCCTGTAAGGTGCTTTGTAGTGGCAGTGATGTATGTTCCTATATATTCCTGACCCCAGGAGAGACACACGCAGACTTACTGCCTTCACCAACACCTGTCGTTCTCAACCCTCTTAATACTGTCACCCTATAAAACACTTCCTTGTGTCATGGTGACCCTCAACCATAAAATTATTTATGTCGCTACTTCATAACTATGATTTTGCCATCGTTGTGAATCGTAATGTACATATTTTTGGAGGTACAGGGTTGCAAATGGGGTCTCACCCCACAGATTGGGAACCACTGATCTACACTATTCTGGACTAGAACCTTGCAAACTCCACTCTCTAGACACAGACCAGGATTCCCAGAACTGACTAGAGGAACATAGAAATAAATAACCATCCTCTTGGCAACAAACAAAGAAATCTCAAATTATGGAGTTAGAGAGGGCGCCCAATCTGTCTAGGTTCCATCTCCTTCACACGAAAAAAAATTACTCATGCTAGGCAGTAGCGGCACGTGCCTTTAATCCCGTATTCTACAGGCAGAAGAAGCAGGTGGATCTCTAAATTCGAAGCCAACCTGGTCTACAGAGCTAGTTCTAGGATAGCCTAGGCTACACAAAGAAACTCTGCCTCCAGAAAAAAAAGGGGGGGGGGGCTACTACTCACTATTCTCCACTGTAGGATCGTAGCCTTCCAGGAACTCGCCTTCCACAAATTGATGTGCCAAAGATGTCTTCCCTTTAAGGACCAGAGATTGTTGTAATACAATCATCCATCCATATTCACATCTTTTCCCTTTTTTTGGACTGTGGCCAGGACCAAAGGGCACCCCAAATGAGCTTCCCAGTCTGTGGGAGCCCCAAAACAACGCCTTCCCTTGGTCTTTTATTACCACCATCCTTACGCGTAGACTCCGCCGCGTTTTGGCTACTGGATGCATTCAGTGACGCTGCAGGAAGCCCTTTCCAGCCCCACTCCATCTCACCCTTTGGAAAAGATTCCCCCAGGATCTAGTGCATCAGGCTAGGACACTTGTGACTGTCTACCCCACGCAGATCTCCACCATGACTTCAAATACTGATCCCGCCCCCGCTCCCAGAGCAACACGGGGACTACTGGTGCTACCACAGCCCAGTACACTTTAACCCTTGCGCGGTCCTCTTCCAGCATCCCTCCACCCTTCCATCTCCTGGCAGCAAACCCGACTTCTTCCCAGGCCACATTGGGTCCTCGTGTCACATTTCCGCGACAGCGCGCCTCTTCTGGCCACAAAGCAATGGTGCTCTCGGGAGGGCGGGGACTCACCTACAGAGCGGTACCCCAGGATGGCTACCTTCCTGTAGCGCACCAGCGGCATGACAGGACGCCGCCCCGCGGGGCTCTTAAGAGTGCGGGCCGAAGGAGCTCGAAGATCAGCCGAGGTGCAGGCCGAGGTGGACCCGGGGAAGGACAGTGGCTCACAGAAGCTACGCAGGGAAAGCCCAAGGAAAACCAAAACAAGCCGCGCGCCCCGGGCAGCCCACGTGATCACAATACAGCGACTGTACGCAGGGGAGCCCGGCGCGGAGGGCAGGGGAGGGGTACAAGAGGAGCGGGATACCTAGCCGGGCGGCTCCCGACTCCGCCCCACATGCTGCCCCCCATTGGTCTATTAGACTAGAGGAGGGCGGAGTCACACACAGGAGGGAAGGGTGGGCCTCACGTGGAGCGGGATCTTTGGGAGCTGCACATGCGTAGACCTGAGCCTGTTCATTCATAAAGAAAGAGAAAGGAACTCGGGGTCCTAGAGGTACTTGTTGCCTAGCCAAAGAAGCTGTGAGTCTCAGATGGAAAACACCTGTTGTGAAAATACAAAACGAAAAGGAAAATATTTGTTGTGGTTGGGCTGCAGTGTTTGTTTTTGAGACAGGGTCTTACTGGTCTAACAGGGCTGGACTAGAGCTCTTTCTGTAGACCATGCTGGCTTCAAACTCACAAGGATCCACTTGCCGCCTCCTCCTCCCCAGTACTGGATGAAAGGGGTACACTACTACACGTGGCTTTGAGCTGGAGGTTTTGTTAAAAAGATTCTAGGCCTCTGAAGCACGGATTTAATTCCAGCACTCTAGAGGCAGAGACAGGCATATCTCAGAGTCTGAGGCCAGCCTGATCCGACAGAGTGAGTTTCACGACAGCCAGGGCTACACAGAGAAACCCATTCTCAGGGGTGGAGTGGGGTGTGGATTCTAGACCTGTTTTCACAGAACTGGAGTTCTTGTTCTCCGGGAAATTGCTTCGGGGGTGTGTGTGCAGTTTCAGGATTCCTTACTATACCCGGGGCACTCATTTATTCAACAAATACTGAGGCAGGAGGATGCTGTGAGTTTGAGACCAGCCTGGGCTATACAAGATCAAGCCAGCCAAAACCTTGTCCAGAAAAAAAAAAAAAAAAGGAAAAGAAAAGCCTGGGTCTATAATTGAAGGATTTAAGAGGCGAAGACAGGAAGGTCAGGAGTTCAAACTCATTATGGCCTCAGCTACATGGTGAGTATGAGCCCAAGAGACCTTGTCTTAGAAAAAGCAAAAAGGCCAGCAGTGGTGGTACACGCCTTTAATCCCATCATTTGGGAGGCAGAGGCAAGGCCTTCTGAGTTCAAGGCCAGCCTGATCTACAGAGTGAGTTCCAGGACAGCCAGGGCTACACAGAGAAACCCTGTCTCGAAAAACCAAAAACCAAACCAGAAAAAAAAAAAAAAAAAAAAAAAGCAAAAAGGCTGTCACGTGCTCTGGACAAAGAGCTTGCTAAAAGAGATAAACATGACATCTGTTTTCCTGGCGTTTAAATTTATTCAGAGGTTGGAGTTGTTGCATGAGGCCAGCCTTGTATGAGGCTAGCCTTGTTTTCGGTCCCCAGAACACACACAAATGCGTACGAAACCTTAGGGAGTCAAGTATGTCATGGACAGTTTCAAATTAATCTGTGGTTTCATCCCTTTGGGGTAGAACCTAGGGAGTTAGCCACTGGTGGAGGGTGTTCTTGAGGCCCTGGTTCACTCTGGCCCTTCCTCTAGGTCTTTGTTTGCTGTCCACCATGAATCCTGCTATCCATGAGACTGTGTCATAACAGACATGAGCTTAGAGCCGAGTGATTACATATGAACCATATGAAATTCTGAGCCAGAAAGGAACCTCTTCTCCTTGAAGTGTGTTGTTCTAAGTTACGTAGCCACGGCAATACAAAATTCTGACTTAACACTATGCTCCCTAGGACTTGTTTTCCACAGCTAAGAATTCACCTCCTTCCTGGTGTATAAGTATCATTATCATCATAAACAGCACTGGCCGCGGTGGGCACTCCTTTAATCTCAGGACTCATGAGGCAGAGGCAGGCAGATCTGTGAATTCAAGGCCAGCCTGGTCTACAGAGCGAGTTCCAGGCCAGACAGGGCTACACAAAAACCCTGTCTTTAAAAAAAAAGTAAAAAAAACAATAATAATAATAAACATTATTACTTAGTGGCTGTAGCTTAAAACAATATGGGGTTTGGGGAGCTTTTTATTGTTTTTGTATTTTGTTGTTGTTTGGATTGGGTTTGGGTTTTTTGAGACAGGATCTCTCTACATAGCTCTGACTTTTCCTAGAATAGGTTGGCCTCTGCCTCCCTGTGCTAGGATAAAGGTGAGTGCCATAAGATTGGCTTTCTTGCCTTTTTTTTTTTTTTTTTGACACTATGTAGCCCTGGGTGGCCTAGAGCACTCTTTGTCATAGACCCTAAGTAGCCTTGAACACCCAGAGATGCACCTGCCTCTCCTTCCAACTGCTGGCCCAGAAAAACAGTGTATTGTTTCTCAGGGATCTGTGGGCTAAATTAGCAGCTCTCTTGTTTCCTGTCGCGTATTTGTTCCCGGGGTTGAAGTCTCAACAGAAGTAGAAAGTCCAGAAGGACCTTGAGTATCTGGGCCTGTGTGCTGACTATTGGCTGAGTCAGATTCTCTGTCTCTATCTCTGTTTCTGTCTCTGCCCAACCCCCAAATCCCTTCATGAGTCTTCCATCAATGAGAGATCAGCCTGAACTTTCCTACAGGGAGGCAGAGAGGCAGAAGCTTATAGGAAGGCAAGAGCCTCTGGGGCTTTGGGCCTTGGAAGTGGCAAGTACTTGATTCCTCTTAAGGCAAGTGCCCAATCCAGGGACCACAGCCACAACTTATAAAATAACACAAGTCCCCAATCTACCTGAGCTACATAACAAGACCTTGCTTAACAAAAATAACGAATAGCTTACATATGATCTCCTAGAACTAGATTCACAGTTGTGAGCTGCCACGTGGGTGCTGGGAAATAAACCTATTGAACTTGGAATCCTCCTGCCTCTGACTCCAGAGAGCTGGGAGGATCTGTGCTGTGAATGATTGACTGAGTCCTGGGCTTTAAGCACTCTACCAACTGAGCTATAGGGCCAATCCACATTCATGACCGTTGTAGCTTGGAGAAGCTTTTCTAGTTTATTTTTTTGAAATTGTTTTACCTTATAGTCAATGCTGGACACAAACTAAAAATCTTCTTGTCTCAGGCTCTCAGTTGCTAAGATTAGAATCTTAAGCCACCACACCAGACCACACCAGGCATCAAGTGATTTTTTTTTTTTTTTTTTTTTGGTTTTTCGAGACAGGGTTTCTCTGTATAGCCCTGGCTGTCCTGGAACTCACTCTGTAGACCAGGCTGGCCTCGAACTCAGAAATCTGCCTGCCTCTGCCTCCCAAGTGCTGGGATTAAAGGCATGTGCCACCACCGCCCGGCTTCAAGTGATTTTTTAAAGCTTTTTGAGACGGGTTCTCTAGGAACTCCTGGCTATCCTAGAAGTAGCTTTGACCTCACAGAGATCTGTCTGCATCTGCTTCCTGAGTGCTGAGATTAAAGGCCTGCAGATAATTCTTGTTAAATTACTCATTTATGTCTTTTTTTTTTGAGGGGTGGAGATAGTAGCTCAGGAGTTAAAATTGCATTCTGCTCTTCCAGAGGATCTGAGTTACATTCCTAACACCCATGTAAGGTTCCTTATAACCTCCTGTGACTTCAAGTCCATATGGCCTTTTCTGGCCTTCTTGGTACCCAAACACTCATGGCCTATACATACAGGAACACAAATATATACATATAAACAAAAATTAAATTAATATTGGCTGGATGTAGTGGCACATGCCTTTAGTCCCTGCAATTCGGGAGACAGAGGCAGAAGGGTCTCTGTGAGTTTGAGGCCAGCCTGGTCTATATATTGAGTTCCAGGATGGCCAGAACTACATAGAGAGATCCTGTCTCAAACAAAACAAAACAGACAGATAAAATTGTGTATGTGTGCCAGGCGGTGGTGGCGCACGCCTTTAATCCCAGCACTTGGAAGGCAGAGGCAGACGGATTTCTGAGTTCAAGGCCGGCCTGGTCTACAGAGTGAGTTTCAGGACAGCCAGGGCTACACAGAGAAACCCTGTCTCAAAAAAACAAAAAAAAAAAATTGTGTATGTGTGTATGTATGTATATGTATGTATGTTTGTGTGTATATGTGTGTGTATGTATGTATGTGTGTGTGTGTGTGTGTGTGTGTGAGAGAGAGAGAGAGAGACCCAAGTACACACTTGTAACCATAGCACTTGGGAGGCAGAGGAACCAGAGTTTAAAACCAATTCTCAAACAATTAATTAAAATGCAATATATATATATATATATATATATATATATATATATATATGTATATAAAAATATATAATGCTATATACATATACATATGTAGATACATGTATATACACTATACAAGTATGTATGTATGTATGTATGTATGTATGTATGTATAGTGTGTGTATGTGTGTGGTAGTGGTGGTGGTGGTCCTGGGAATTGTATGTGGGGCCCACACAGTCTAGGCAACTATGCACTTCTGAGGCTTAGCTATGTCCCTGTCCATTTTTTAAATTTATATTTCAAGGGGCTTGCTGACATGGCCCAGCAGTTAAATGCACTTTCTGGTGTTCAAGAGGACTTTGGTTCAGTTTCTAGCACCCACATGCAGCAGACAACCATCCATAACTACAGTCTCATGGGATCTGATGTGGTCCTTTGGCCCCTGCTTGCACCAGGCACCCACGTGCTGTACATACATGCATCCAGACAGAACACTCATACACATAAAATTAAAATACTAAATCTTTAAATTTATGATTTGAAACAGGGTCATACTAAGTTAACCAGGCTGGCTTTGAACTTACAGCCCCCAGTTGCCTGACCCATGATTCCTTGGATTCAACCTCCCAAGCAGAGTCATGACCTGCTACTACACCTGGTTCTCTGACAGCAGAGAGAGCAGGCGTGCCAGCACGCTGGGACTCAAACGAAGCTTGGGACCTTTTAAAGCTCAAGTTTGATCATAATCCCCCCCAAAAAAAAAAAACTTAATTGCGTGTACCTACTCAAATAACTTCATTTTGAAAATCTCCTGAGTATGGTGTCAGACACTTGTAGTCTCAGCTATTGGAGTTGAGGCAGGGGTGATGCCCAGGTAGAGCCAGGTGCCCAAAGCTGTTAAGACAACAAGACATCATCAACCAGAAAAGTGGACAGGAGGATGTCCTTAGTACAGCATAAAACCTATCTGTGAGGGCAGGGCCTGATAAGCGTTTACAGCAAGGAGAGGCCAGTCTCTGGATCTGACCTTTTCCTGTGTGTTAATTCACCCTTTTGGTTTAAATTGTTTAATTGTTTAAATCTTACAGGACCTGTTTTCCAGCCTCCTGGCAGTGCCTCACCATATTCTCGGGTACCCCCAAACAAAGTGATTTCCTTAAGGACACAACTGTTGGATAAGAGCCTAAAAGTACAGAATACATACATACATACATACATACATACATACATACATACATACGAAGGGTAGAGGTGGTAGAGGAGGCAGCCCTTAGTGGTGCATGCCCTAATCTCAGCACTCAGGAGGCAGAGGCAGGCAGATCTCAGGCTACACAGAGAAACATTGTCTCAAAACAAAAACAAACAAACCAAGAACCTAAAAGTATAGAAGTACATACAGTTCTACTGTATTTAGATGCATAATCACCATCTCAGGAAAAGTAACTGGTTTAAATGTAAGGCCCTCTAGCATAAGAGTCATTCTTCCCAAGACACTGCCAAGAATTCCTAGGACTTAGCATGGTCTTTGAAAGAAACAGAAACCCAATCTACCTTCTCATCCTACCAGACAGGAGTCTTCACCCCTAGACAACTTTGTCACTGAAAACCAAAACCAAACCCCATTCTTTTTTTTTTTTGGTTTTTCGAGACAGGGTTTCTCTGTATAGCCCGGGCTGTCCTGGAACTCACTCTGCAGACCAGGCTGGCCTCAAACTCAGAAATCCCCCTGCCTCTGCCTCCCAAGTGCTGGGATTAAAGGCGTGCGCCACCACTGCCCGGCCCCAAACCCCATTCTTAATCCATATACTGAAATACTCCATTCTTACCCGTTTATAGGAGGGAAAGGGGAGGCTGTGTGTACAACTCAGACTCATGCAATGCTTCCTTGGACCTACCGAGGTCCAAGGGGGTTGGGCCAGTGGTGCCAGGGAGAAATAGGTAGGAAACTTATCTCATTTAGTTTTTAAAAATAATACCCACTCTAAAAAATTTTAGGTGATCTTAAGCCTGGCATGGTGGTGCACTCTTTCAATCCCAGCAGAGGCAGGAGGATATCTGTGAGTTCAAGGCCAAGCTGGTCTATATAGTAAGTTCCAGGACAGCAAGGCTTTGTAATGAGACCCTGTTTCAAGAAAACAAAGTCTCTGAGATCAGGTAGGCTAGCCAAAGGAGTATAACAAGGAAGGGATGTGTGTTGTATGCTGGCCATGAGATTAATCTCAGCTGCTGCAGCTGCTGGGGGCTTAACCAGCTGTTCCCCAGACAGCTGCAGTCTTCAGCTCAGGCTGTTAGGGGGCAGCTCTGTCTTAGCTGGCAGACATCAGCTCCAACAAAGCCTGGGCTCTCCTTGTGAACCCCTTGAAAGCAACAGAGAGCCTCAGAGAAAGTGTCCCTACTTCTAAAGAGTTCTATTTGCACAGCTGCGTACTTAGGTTATGGGGCCCAGTGGAAATAGGTGAAGAGACAGTTTGGGTTTCCAAAGAAGCAAAGCCAGGACTCAAGATATCAGTCTGCTCTGTTCTCAGCCCAGCCTGGTGTCACTCCCCTGCAGTGTCCAACCACCTGTTCTCATAGCATACTGCATGACAGTGGGAACATTTCCTACATGTGACTGAAACCCCAGCAAGGAAACTCAGACATTCAGATGAGAAAACCTATCTAGAGATGAAGACAACCTAAAAGCCCTGTCTGATGCCAGTTTCTATTAATTTAATTTAATATTTAATGGGTGTTTTGTCTGCAAGTATGTCCACTTGCATGCCTGGTGGAAGTGAGGACCAGAAGCTGTCAGATCCCCGGGAACTAAACTCACAGGTGATTGTGTGGCACCATGTGGGTGCTGGGAGTCAAGCTGAGACCTCTACAAAAGCAACAAATTCTGTTAGCCACTGAGCCATCTCGCCAGCCCCAGGTTTTTTTCATTGTTTTTCGAGACTCAGTTTTTCTGTGTAGCCTGGCTGTCCTGGACTAAGGGTATGTGCCACCACACCTGGCTCATGGCCTTTTTTCCATAGATAGCTGTCTTAGTTTCTCCACCTGAGAGGAAAGCTCTTCTAATAACCACAGGACACAAAAATATAGTTAGAGATCTGGACAAAAATATAGTTAGGATTCTTAGTCAAAAATGCTTTTTTTCTTTTCCTTTCTCCTTTTATTTGTCCTTTATTTGGAGGAAGGGGTTCCTTTTCTTTTCTAAAGATTTATTTATTTATTTTACTTATGAGTACACTGTAGCTGTCTTCAGACACACCAGAAGAGGGCATCAGATCCCATTACAGATGGTTGTGAGCTACCATGTAGTTGCTGGGAATTGAACTCAGGACCTCTGGAAGAGCAGTCAGGACTCTTAACCGCTGAGCCATCCCTCCAGCCCTAGTTGTTTCTTTTCTTTTGTTTAGATGATTTGGAGGGTCTGGAGAGATTGCTCAGACGTTAAGAGCACCCTTCTCTTCCAGGGGTTCAGGACTCAGTTTCCAGCACCCACATGGTGGCTCACAACTGTAACTCCTCTTCCAGGGAGACATACAGGCAGGCAAAACACCAATGAACTAAATAAAATAAAATACAAATAAATTATGATAAGGAAAGAGATGATAATTTTCATGAACATTTTCTTTTTTTGTTGTTGTTGTTTTTTGTTTTTGTTTGTTTGGTTTGTTTTTTTTGAGACAGAGTTCTCTGTGTAGCCCTGGCTGTCCCGGAACTCACTCTGTAGACCGGCCTCGAACTCTTGAACTCAGAAATCCGCCTGCCTCTGCCTCCCAAGTGCTGGGATTAAAGGCGTGCGCCACCACCGCCCGGCGAGGCAAGCCATTTAATGTAGAAGAAAAAGAGACAAAATGATAATAAGAAATAAGAGGGCTGGAAAGATGGCTCAGTGTTAAGAGAATAGCAGTTAAATGGCTTTTATTGTGACGCTGTAAGAATTCAGTGAGGCTTCACACACCGTGCTAGAACAGGGCCTAGTGTGTACTGAGTCCTCAGTAAATACAAGCAATATATTGTTACTCTTCCAAGTAGCTTTGGTTTGTTTTTTTTTTTAAATATATAACTTGCTTTTATGTTTATTAGTCTCTTGTCTGCATGTCCGTCTGTGTGAGGGTGTTAGATTCCTAGAACTGAAGTTACAGATAGGTTAAGCTGTCATGTGGTTGCTGGGAATTGAACCTGGGTTCTCTGGAAGAGCAACCAGTGCTCTTAACCACTGAGCCACCTCTCCAGCCTCACACCCCACCAAACAGTGTCTCTACTGTCAATGACTACATATCCTACAAGATTCCAAGCGCTTGCCTGAGATGCCCTTTCCAGCCTTGCCCACCTATACACCAGTCAACAACTCTATTTCAGCTCTTCCCTGTTCAGAAGTTCCTCTCTGTACTGACACGGCAAATACTGCCAACTGGATTCTTCCTAGATAATAATATTGCTTTAGTAAGCCTATGCATTTATATATTATTATTATTATTATTGTTATTATTATTATTATTATTATTTTGGTTTTTTGAGACAGGGTTTCTCTGTGTAGCCCTGGCTGTTCTGTAGACCAGGCTGGCCTCGAACTCAGAAATCCACCTGTCTCTGCCTCCCAAGTGCTGGGATTAAAGGTGTGCGCCACCACTGCCCGGCTGCATTTATATATTAATGGCTACTCTTCTAAGAGTTTCTTGATCGTTTGTGTATGGTGTTAGACTGTAAGTGTTCAGCAATTCTTGCTTGAAAAAAAAAAAAAAGGATGAATTTAAAGTTACCTGAACCTTTAGGTAGTGGCTCTAGTTCTAATGACCCTGTATGTAAAGGTCTTGTCAACATTATCACAAAATTCTGAAATTCTCAGAAGAGTGTTAGTTTCTGTTCTTAACTTCTGGGCTATCTCTCTAGCTGAAAGTCATTTGTTTATTTGTTTGTTTTATTTCTTTGTTTGGAAGGTTGTTTCTAACACTCTGGTCTCTCTGTTTAGCCCTGCCTGGCCTGGAGCAAGCTATAGATTAGGCCAGCCTCAGATTCACAGGGATCCAGCTGCCTCTGCCTCCCAAGTGTGGGGATTAAAAGTGGGCACCACCAAGCCACAGCACTCAATCACAGTTCCTTGTATTTGCACTTTCTTTCTCTCTCTCTCTTTTTAAAGATTTATTTATTTATTATGTATACAGCATCCTGCCTGTATGTACATCTTCAGGCCAGAAGAGGGCACCGGATCTCTTTACAGATGGTTGTGAGACACCATGTGGTTGCTGGGAACTGAACTCAGGACCTCTGGAAGAATAGCCAGTGCTCTTAACCGCTGAGCCATCTCTCCAGCCCTCTTCCTCTTTTTTTTTTTTTTTTTTTTTTTTGTTTTTTTTTTTTTGGTTTTTCGAGACAGGGTTTCTCTGTGTAGCCCGGGCTGTCCTGGAACTCACTCTGTAGACCAGGCTGGCCTCGAACTCAGAAATCCTCCTGCCTCTGCCTCCCAAGTGCTGGGATTAAAGGCGTGCGCCACCACTGCCCCTCAAAATTATTCTTTTATCCTGAAATAAACCCAATCCCAATGTTCTGGAAACGGAAGCAGGAATGTTATGAGCTCAAGGGCAAACTGATTCTCAAAATAAATAAATTAACAAACATAAATAAATACATCCAAATATGTCATGTTGCATCTGATTTTAAATAAAAAGATTTATTTATGGCATGGCCTTACTAAGTAGCCCAGGCTGCCCTTGAACTCAAGACAATCCTCCTTTCCGCATCCAGCTTAATGCCTGAAATGCGTTCCTGGCAATACTTTTAGTGGAGTAGCAGACAGGAAGTCGACAGCAGAGAGCACCAACAGCACGAGAGGGGAAGCCTAGACGACGTTTGCTCGGTTCCTGGGTTGAAAAGAGTTGCTGCTATTGGAAGGTGCTCGACCGGCGGCCAAGTTAGTGTGCCCACCTGCCGCAAGCACACGTTTACCTGCTTGTAGGCGTAGGCGAAGTGTGTTTTTTACAAAGATGGGAGGGACCTCAGGAGGACAAGAATAAAGGGAGGGGCCTCAAGAGGACAGAATGAGGGGAGGGGCCTCGAGGGGATAAGAATAAGAGGAGAGGCCTCAAGAGGACAGAATGAGGGGCGGGACCTCAAGGGATAAAGTTGGAGAGAGAGGTGAGCCTCAAACCCGGAAAGTAACCTATAGGAAGTGATTTAATGAAAACCAGAGAATTCTTTTCCCCAAATACATTACATAGCCATTTGAGTGGTACTGGGGATTGAAATTGGGGCTCTGGGCACACTAGGGTAATGCTGTACTACTTGAACTATATTCCCAGCCTGCCATTATGGTTTTCTGCTTAAAGGCCGTAGTTTCAGCAGTTTAGATACAAGCCGTACTAGGAAAGGTAGTAAACACAGATTGCCCAGCAGCACAGAAAGACTAATTAGCTTATCAGATTGTTCATCGCCTGGGTGATAAAAGGAAAGGTATCAGGATCTAACCGAAGCAGATAAGAGTAGGCTAAGAAAGTAGGAAAGGTTTGAGATGTGTCCCTGAGGCAGAGTGGCAACAGGTATTTGGTGTCTGCAGACATGGACACTGATGAAGAGAGGGCCTTTGTCAGGAAGCACCTGAAGCTCTATCTACTATTACCCTCTGACCACATGATTTGAGGGTCACCAGAATGAGGGGTGTTCTGGACCATTACCTACACTTTGAGCTCCCCAGAGCCCCAGAGCTGAAATAGGCACAAGAGCTTTAAAAAAAAAAAAAAAAAAAAAAAAGGCCAACGACTGAAAGGGAATCATGCAGGTTCCTTACCATTTCCGGACACCGTGGCTCCATGCTAAAAGTTAATGCCAGCCACATGCACCAGTTCTGCCCCTGGATCAGTTCCTATGAGTAAGTCTGGTGCAGCATGCACAATTCGAGTAAGTCTGGTGCAGCATGCACAATTCAAACCAAAGGGAACCTTATGTCTCCAGGCTTTCTCTCCAATGCCACCAGAGGGCAACGTATCTACAGCATGGACTTTGTTGTCTTAGAAGCTCAAAGCAGAGCCAATCTTCCTTGCAGTTGTAGCAGGCTTGGGCCCAGTTCCTGGAAGTACCACCCACCCTTGACTCTCCCTCAGATCCTACATACCCACTTCCAGGGGAGTCCTATACGCCCATCCCTACCTCAGAGACATCAATCTACCTGCATTTCAGTGGTCTGCAATGTTTAGAGTTCAAAAATTTCCCCCAAACACCCAGAGAAATCAGAGAAGCCCAGCCAGTAACAAGAGACAGGGAAGGAAAAGTGGATGGAGAACCAGCAGAAACAACCACGGGACTGAAGGAGGAGACGCAGAATGCCATACTAGAACTTGACAGAGGAGGCCTTTTCCCTCAGATACACCCAAGCCAAAACCTGGTTCCTACACGTCATGAGAAATTATTCCCTCCAGCTTCTCTCTGTCTCTGTGTGTGTGTGTGTGTGTGTGTGTGTGTGTGTTCTACTATGCAGCCCAGGTTAGCCTTGAATTCATGATTCTCCTATTCTTTCCTCCATCTCCAAAGTGTTGGGATTGCAAGCGCATACTCCTGTAATTTGACCGCCGTTCGTGATCACTCTAGGGTCTTTATTTTGGCCACAAATCTGTGGTGGGTGGTAAGGAACACCCATGGTTCATCAGTTGGCCTACCAAAATCCCAGAAAATAATCAGACCGCTTCAGCAGGCAGGATGACTGCTGGGCGGATCCACAGCTTACAGGGTTAGGCCCGAATAGCTAACAATAGACGACTCCACACGGGTTGAGTCTTCATGCTGACTGGGTAAATCTCACCCCACTCAAAGTTGGTATGCATCCTCAGAATCGAAGTTCTGGTCCGGCTCCGGGTGGAACCAGTACCTTAAAAAGGGCAGGACATTACTGGTCTATTGCTGACAGGTTGGTACACCCTTTGCAGCAAGAGGGTTTGGAAGGTCCTGCTGAGGAAGAAGGGCAAGTTGGAAGTAAGGCGTAGACCTGATTAATCCCGGTTCTCCTCATCTTTGGAGGGGAATCACCCAAGTGAAGGAGGTTTCCAATAAACCTTCCCTTTATTAACCCACCTGCAGGGAAAAGCGAGAGTGTGAGCTGTCAAGTTGGCTGGCTGGGTCAGACAGTGTTAAAGCCACGCTCCAGGTCCTCACCTTGGTGGGCTGGGCAAGCTGGTCATCATATTACAAATTATAAATAGAAAATAAAATTATCCGGTGCGACTGGGGAAGATGCAAAAAAGTCCTCGTTAAAGAGTGCCTACTAGCAAACTCAATTATCAAGGACCGGGTACCACTCCTCTCAGTTAAAAGTTGCCTAAACCAAGAAGTTCCTAGCACAGCTCAACTTTTTCTCTCTCTCTTTCTTTCTCACCCCCTCTCCCAATCAGCATCACCTGCTGCCCACATCCCCAGATGTCAGCTAGCAGGTCTCAGGGCTTCCGTTTCGGGCAGAGCCTGAAGGACTTCTGTCCTTGGACGCTCAGCCCATTAACTCCTCCGCCAAACGGTAAAGGAGGCGAGAGTACCAATGCATGCCAGTCGGCTGGGCTGCACCCCCGGGGAGCAGCGCCCCGAGCGCGTGCAGCAGACGCAAAGGGGCAAAGGCGCGGTGAGCCCACTGGTGACTCTCTAGAACCGCGTAGCAGGAGGCGAGGACGTCGTTGACCAGCACCGTCCCGTGCGCAGTGAGCGGTGCGAACACTCCCACGGCTTCCTCGCGCGCCACGCGGGCTACGCGCGCCGGCCGGAGCGCGTCCCCGCCGGGAGCCAGCACCGAGTCCCCAGCGCGTAAGCGGCGCGCGAACACCGGTGCAAAGTCACCTGGAGCAGGCGCTGGCCCGCGAGCGGCGAACACCAGATGCCAGGGTGTGAGCAACAGTTTGCGCGGAGGACGCTCGGTCTCCACAGCCACGAACGAGGCCCGGCGCTGCAGGTCCCGGTCCAGGAAGAGCAGCACTGGCGTGGGTACCACTCGGCCCGCTGCATCAGCGGCCAGTACCCAGTCACCACGATGGAGTTCCCTCAGTCCCTTCCGTTCGCCGCTCCTCAAGCGCACTGTGGCATTTCCCGGAAAGCAGCCTCCGGCTCGGACCGCCAGTGAGTTATCTGCAAGCCACAATCATAAAAAGGATTAAGTCCAGATCAGCCAGTGCAAGTACAGTCTCGAAGATGTGGGTCAAGCCCAAAGCAGAGCTTACCAGCTCCGAGACAGTTTAATTTCCCAGGGATCTAGCCCCACTGTGAGTGGAAATGGAAGTGTTTTACAGCACTAATGCCTGTTTGGTCTCCCTTAGGCTAGCAAGAAAGCTATGGTAGACTCAATTTCCCCGAGAGAGCCCCCTTTGGATGGACCATCATCTGGCATCTACTGTACCAGCTTTGACCGACACGTGGATGTGGTTGCGGGACTCGTAGTAGACCCAGTCGAATCCGGCTTCCACTGCTAAGCGCGCCAACAAACCATACTTATTACGGTCACGGTCAGACGTGGTGATGTCCAAGGCACGGCCTTCGTAGTGGAGTGAGTCCTGTGCGTGGTGGCCGTCCTCATCCCAGCCTTCAGTCACACGTAGACGTACTCCGGGCCACATGTTCATCACCGCGATGGCTAGAGCATTCACCCGCTCTTTGCAACGCTAATGGGGGAATAGAGGAGCGGGTTTCCCACTACTACCATCGCTGCCAGGCAAGGGTGAGGAAGGGCGAGGCAGAAGGGACCATTAAAGCATCTTTATTCTCTGGATCCACTTCACTCCCTCCCAGTGTTGGGGAGCCGCGGAGAAGAGAGGACCTGATGAATAGGTGTAGTCACCAATCTCTACTCCCTTGCTCGGGCATGCTTGGAGAATCGAACCATGAGGGGGTGTACATACCTAGTTATTCCCCCATTTTCAGTGCTCGCCCCTCACCCCATGACCTCATCCCAATCAGAGAGAGAGAACCATAGTAGAGAGGGAGAATGGAAGTTTGGCTAGGGAGGGCCTGGCTCCCCGAATCGAGCCCTATTTGAGCTTGACCCCCGCCCCGGGCCCCAGCTGCCCTCCCTCCGTCTGATTCATCTTTTGTTTGGTTGCCTTCCCTGGCACTGGGCATCGCTTCCTTCCTTCCTTCCTTCCTCCTCCTCCTCCTCCTTTCAGCCTCTAGCATTAACCCATTGGTGGTCTGGGTGCGCCCCTAGAGAGGTGCCCAAGAGGAGCCGCGTGGGATCAAGGCTGCTGGAAAAAAGGGTTGGGTGGCGGGGGCCGCACGAAGTACAATGGCCATTCTCCGGGATGACTTAACTAAGCGAGAATCTCGGGCCGAGGCCGGGAACGCGTCGGGAGAAGCGGACTCAGCAGCTACAGCTACAAAGACGCTTTTCAGCCGCCCCGGCTCAGGGAGAGGAAAGGGCAGAGCGCCGCGCCCTACATCCCCGCTCCCGCCCGCCAGGTCCCCTCCCCCAGCGTGGCCAGCCTGCCACTGTGTCGGTCCTGAGAACCCCCCATCTCTCCCGTCGCTGTTCCAGAATCATCCCCGAAAGGCGTGGGAGCAGCAGCACCTGAGAATGGAGCTGCCCTGGCGTGGAGCTGCCCCCACTTCCCCGCTCAGGGTGGGAGTGGAGGAAAAGGAGCCACAGCCGCAGGCCTGCACCCCCGGGGGAGGGAGGCCGCAGTTATCTTGGCTGCTCCGGTCTGGGAGTTGGAGACCTTGGCGCGCCAGAGCCGGGGACACTGCGGGAGCAGGAGCGCAGGAGGACCGGCAGAGAACAACTTTTTTCTTTTGTCTCTTTTTGTCTCTCACCTCGAACTTGGACTCGACATGATTGCTAGAGGGACATTTGCCTCTACCCTTCTTTCTAGTCAACTTCACCTCTGCAGAGGCACAGGACAAGTGGTAGTTCTTTCTAACTTTGTGTCGTTTTGTCCCCTAAGAAGGCCCTGACCTGCGGGGGCAGTAGCCCAGTACAGAGCCAACTCAATGGAGTCCTTTTGCAGTCAGGGTGTGGGAGATAAGCAAGACTGGGTGTGTGTGTTAGGGGGGTTTCCCAGGCCCTTTGAGGCGTCCTAAGCCTATTGCTTGTTCTATCCCTCTACTGCAGGTTTCAGCCAGAGGCAAGGACCGCAGTGTCCCATGACCAAGGTGACGAAGAGATGCTCCTTCCCAGTTTACTGGAAAGAGGATGGCTTCATCACTGGAACAAGAAGGAATTCTTGGCTTGGAGTGATTGGTTCTCACCTTTAATCCCAGCAATCAGGAGGTAGAGGCAGGAGGATTTCTATGAGAGGTACATAGCAAGTTCTAGGCCTGTCAGGGCTACAGTGTCTCAATAAATAAGTAAGGAAAGAAAGAAAGAGAGAGCGAGAGAGCGAGAGAGCGAGAGAGCGAGAGAGCGAGAGAGCGAGAGAGAGAGAGAGAGAGAGAGAGAGAGAGAGAGAGAAAAGAAAGACTTTCTTCCTGTACAGGTTTTCCTAACCATGTAACCTGGAAAACTATGGCAGTTAGTCAGAGGAAATCTGTACTCCCTCCACTGCCCCCCCCCCCCGTGCACACACAATTAGCTGGTGTAATGGAAAGCATATAAGACTCAGAACCAGGCGTCCTGAACCTAGTCTCAGCAATCCTACTACTTGGCTGTGAGGCCTTGATTAAATTGCTTTTTCCTCCTGAAGCCCAGTTCTCAGATATAAAATGAGGGGGTGGGGTGGGGAAATACGTCTTCTGAATTTCCTTTTACAACACTGGAGATAGGGGCTCTGGGCCCCTTCTCTTCCAAGCCATGGCCCACTGAATCCGGTTGGTTCAGTGCCTCTCTGTAGCACCTGCAGTGCTCCAGAATGGCAGTTGAATTTAATTATTTATTCAAAGTGCTCAAGTTAAGCTGGGTTTACATGGCCCCAGAGACCCTTGATTCTCAGGTGTGTCCCTCTGTTCAGAGGACTTAAAAAAAAACAAACAAACCTCAAAGTCTGTTGTTTAGACCCTAGTATAGGCTGAACTGGTTAAGGACACCTCTCCCGTACCAAGGACAATTCCTGATCACCCCATTCCCAGGTAGATGGTCTAGTAACCCGACTCTCGCCCATCTCTTTCCCAGCCCCCTTCTCTTTGGCTCACAGAGCTTTTGGACATCAGGCCAAGAGCCAGGCTAAGTGTAAAGCCTTATGTGGGCTACCTATCCTAGCCAGCTCCTGGCCCCCAGCTCACCCCAGCCCTTCCTGCCTGGCTCGGTGACTGACCCCCGGTCCACGCCTCAGCCATTTCCCGTCTCGCCTGCCGCCATCCTCCTTTCCCCGCCCTCCCTCCAGCCTCTCCCAGATTCACTCTCACTAGGCAGTTCCTCCTCCCCCTCCCCATCCCAGCTTCTCTCCCGGTTTGGATACCTCAAACCACTATCCAGCCACCAGGTTATTTGCTTTCTTGAAGGATGTGGTGAAAGGAGATCATACTTTATTTAATTTTAGTTTAGGGTCTCTGGGGATGAGGGGACAGTTCATCCTCCAGGGCTGTGGTAGGAAAATTGAGGAGCTGGTGGTGTGCAGTAGCAGGTGGGGAGAAACTCTCCTTACCTCTGTCATCAGGCGGTCAGCGCCGCTGTTCTCCTCATCCTTGAAGATTATGTCGGGGTTGTAGTTGGGTACGAGGTCCCGGAAGCGCTCCGACCCCCTTGTTACCCTCCCCTCTGCTGGCCCACTCGCGCCCAGGGTCCGCTCGGGCATACTAGGCACAAACTGCTTGTACAG
Organism: Grammomys surdaster; assembly: GCF_004785775.1. Taxonomy (NCBI): domain Eukaryota; kingdom Metazoa; phylum Chordata; class Mammalia; order Rodentia; family Muridae; genus Grammomys; species Grammomys surdaster. The sequence goes on along the minus strand of NW_021620574.1, from coordinate 1,403,285 downwards.
CAGAGGCACAAGTTGCTTGCGCACGTAACGCCGCCGGCCAACCGGTCCTCGGCCCGGCCCGCAGCTCTGGACAGACAGTGCCAGAAGTGCCAAGCAGCACAGGGGCAACAGACTGGCCGGCAGAGCCATGGGTGTAGTAGACTTGGGTCGAAAGGGAGCGTTCTTATCCTCACTGGCTCTCCTGTCAGTTGGGCATCTCCGCAGGAGCTAAAGAGCACCGCAGATAGAGAAGGTCCCAGAGTACCTGGAGCGCTGTGGCTCTGAACACTTGGCAGCCGCTAACTCTGCCTACATGCCCTGGGGAACCTGGAACCTACTACGGATAGACTACCATTACAGGGCAGGTGGGTCGAGGGTGAGTGCCAGCCCAGCCGGTCTCTGCTGCCGGGCTCCCGTGCTCCCAGAAACGCCCTGACTCCGCCTTAAGTGGTCCCTGGCCCCGCCCCCCGCCCTTCTCCCAGGGCTGTCCCGCCCCCTCCCACCCGGGCGGGGGATCTAGCGGTCACCACTGTTCCATTACTCCACTGAAGTGTGTCCCATCCTGGAAACCATGCAGGCACCTGCTTAGGAAATCCCTGAAGCTTTACAGTCCTGGCTGCCTGGATAAGCATCCTTCTACCTCCGAGTCTAAATTAGGCACCAAACTATCTTCCTGGGGACTAGTCTTTGCTCTCCTAAAGTCTACCCTGGCAGGCCATGCCCTCTGCTGCCCTCCAGGAAGTCTGAGTTCCAAGGCCATCCAAGCCCTTTGGGCAAACCATCAAAGCCTCCCTTCTCTGTGCGCCTCCTCAAGTCTCCCCGGTTTCTCCCCACACTCGTCCATAACCAAGACGGGGGAGGGAGGGGGGGCCCAGAGGAACATTTTCCTTGGTGGTTTTATATCTTCCTGGGAACAGAGCCTGACACTCACAATCCAGTTTGGGACTTTTTTTTTTTTTTTTTTACTACTGTGTCTGTGTACGTTGTGTGCCTGCAGGCACATGCCATCACACACCTGTGGAGGTCAGAGGACTCCTGGGTATCCGCTATCTCCTTCCACAGTGGGCTCTAGGGATTGAACTCAGGTTAATCAGGCTGTGTGGCAAGTGCTTTTACCTGCTGATCTACCTTGCCAGGCCAGGGCTTTCCAAGTTTTGTGTCCCTTCAAATGGTTGCCAGATACCCTAGGGTCACTTTTTATCCCTCCTCTCCTTTTTTTTTTTTTTTTTTTACAGAATCTAAAGTAGCTCAGGCTTGGTCTCAGACTCACTTCACAGAGAAGACTGATCTTGAATGTTTTTTCCTCTGGCCTCTAGCTTTCCAGCGCTGAAATTAATCATGTATTACCATACTGGGCTTATGTGGTGCTGGGATCAAAACCGGGGCCTCCAGGGCTGGAGTGACAGACAGCTCAGCAGTTAAGAGTACTGCCTGTTTTTCCAGAGGACCTGGGTTACAATCATAACACCCTACCTTCTTTCTGTAATTCCACTTCCGGGGGTGGGGGGTCCACTGCTGTCTTCTGGTCTCCTTGGGCAACAGGCATGCAATTGGTGCAAAGATATACATGCAAGCAAAACACCTATCCAAATAAAATAAAACGTTAGCGCTGGGGTGGTGCTTTAATCTCAGCCCTTGGGGAACAGGGGCAGGCAGATCTCTGAGCTTGAGGCCAGTGTGGTCTACAAAGTGAGTTCCAGGACAGTCAAGGCTATGCAGAGAGACATGAACAAAACAAAACAAAAGTAAAAACAAAAAAAAATGAGGTAAATAAGTATATAAATTAGTTTACAATAAAATAAAAATAGAAAACAAATTAAAATAAAAACCCGGGACTTCAGACAGGCTAGGCAAGCACGCAACTGATCTTTATCTACTGAGCAACATCCCCGCTTCCCTTTGCTTGAGACAGTCGCATGTGGCCAAGCTGGCCTCAGACTTGCTGTGCTGAATGCTGGGATTTCAAGCATGCTCTTTATCCGGCACCTCATTTTCTGATGTCATTCGGAAGCTGCTGAAGGGCAGTGGACACCTAAAGCCCTGGTCTGTAGAGGATGCTTCTCTTCACCTTCCATCCTCCACATCCTCCCTCTGGACCACAAAATCTACTTCAAATCCCTCAGGCCTCATCGTAGAGACACTTAACCCACCGGACCCTAGCATTTAAGTCAGTTCTTCTAGGAGGAGTGTAGTGGAGAACATGAGGTACGAGAAGCCACTTGGGGAGGAAAGGATTTCAGCTCACATGTTCTAATCACAGCCCATTCATGAACGGAAGGAAGTGAGGACAAGAGCATCAGGAAGGGGACTAGAGAGATGGCTCAGCACTTAAGAGCACTGGCTGCTCTTCCTGGAAGATCCAGGTTCTGTTCCCAGCTCCCATGTGGTGGTTCATGACCATCCACAACGCCAGTTCCAGGGGGTCTGACTACCTTCTTCTGACTTTCTGGGGGACCAGATACACACATGTACATACATGCCTATAAAGCTCTCCCATACAAAAAAACCAAACCAAAACAAAACAAAAACACAAAAATCCAAAGTAAAAGCCTTAAGCCAGGAACCTGGAGGAAGGGCATGAAACAGAAGCTACAGAGGAATGCAGGCTTGCTCCTCATGGCTTGCCCAGCCTCTTTTCTTTTTTTTTTCTTTTTTTCTTTTTTTTTTTTTTCTTTTTGAGACAGGGTGTCTCTGTGTAGCCCTGGCTGTCCTGGAACTCACTCTGTAGACCAGGCTGGCCTTGAACTCAGAAATCCGCCTGCCTCTGCCTCCCAAGTGCCGGGATTAAAGGCGTGGGCCACCACTGCCTGCAGCCTATTTTCTTATGCAACTCAGGGTCACCTGCCTGGGAGTAGCACCGCCCACAGTGGGCTGGACCCTCCCACATCAGTTATTAAGGAAAATGCTCTGCAGATCTGCCTGCAGAGCAATCTTATGGAGGTATTTTCTCAAGTAAGATTCTCTTTTCCCACATCTGTCTAGATTTGTTTCAAGTTGCCAGAAATCAACCCTGTTTGCTATTGTAAAGGTGGAGAAATGGTTCAGCTCCTTTTCCAAAGGACCAAGGTTCAATTCCTAGCATCCACTTGGCAGCTGATCATTAGTCTGTATTTCCAATACCAGGGGATCCTAATACCTTCTCCTGGCCTCCACAGGCATTGAGCTCACGTGGCACACAGACATACATTCAGGTAAAATGCTCATACACATAAAATAAAAACAAAATCTGAATCAAAAGTTTTAAAGCAGCTGGGCAGTGGTGGCACACGCCTTTAATCCCAGCACTTGGGAGGCAGAGGCAGGCGGATTCCTGAGTTCGAGGCCAGCCTGGTCTACAGAGTAAGTTCCAGGACAGCCAGGGCTACACAGAGAAACCCTGTCTCGAAAAAACAAAAAAACAAAACAAAACAAAAAATCAAAACAAAACAAAAAAAAAGTTTTAAAGCCAATTCGATTTAAACACAAGTGACTGAAGGGATGTCCCAGCTTGTTGGAGCACATTCTGCTCTCACAGAAGGCCCACTGTGTCTTCCAGCTCACAGGTGACTGTAACTCAGCTCTAGGGGATCCAACACCATCTTCCAGCATCTATGGACATGTGTACACACACAGACACACATGAATAAATAGTAAATCTTTAGGGCTAGAAAGAAAGCCACCGTTAGAAGCATTTGCTGCGCCGGGTGGTGGTAGTGCAGGCCTTTAATCCCAGCACTTGGGAGGCAGAGGCAGGCGGATTTTTGAGTTCGAGGCCAGCCTGGTCTACAGAGTGAGTTCCAGGACAGCCAGGTCTACACAGAGAAACCCTGTCTCGAAAAACCAAAAAAAAAAAACAAACAAAAAAACAAAAAAAAAAAACCATTTGCTGTAAATTCAGTAAGACCTGCGTTTGGCTCGTGGCATCCACTCGGTGGTTCACAACTTCCTGTGGTTCCAACTCCAAAGAATAGGATGCTGTCTTCTGGACCCTAGGAGGCACCAGGCATGTACATGGTACATGTACATTCATGCAAAGACATACATGTAAGCAAAAAAACAAATCTTTATTGTTTTTTACAAATATGAGTGCTCTGTCTGCATGTACACCTGCTTACCAGAAGACAGCATCATATCATATTATGGCTGTGAGCCACCATGTGGTTGCTGGGAATTGAACTCAGGACCTCTGGAAGAGCAGATAGTGCTCTTAACCTCTGAGCCATCTCTTCAGCCCTTAAAAAACAAATCTTTTTTTTTTTTTTTTTAAGTTTTGACAGGGTCTTTGTAACCCTGATTGTCCTGGATCTGGCTATATAGACTAGGCTAGCCTCAAATTCACAGAGCTCTACCTGCCTCTGCCTCCTGAGTGCTGATATTAAAGGTATGTACCACACAGCAACTGGCCAAAGGTTTAGTTTGTGTGCATGGTGTTGCAAAACTTTTATCCCAGAGATCAGGAGGTAGACAGAGGCAGGTACACCTCTGTCATTTGGAGGCCAGCCTAGTCTGGTTTATATATTGAGTTCCAGGCCAGCCGAGGCTACATACAATGAGACTGTCTCAAAGCAAAACAAGGCTGGGGACATGGTTCGGTAAAGGCACTTGCTACCAAGCCTGACAACCTGATTCCAATCTGAACCTACATGGTGTAAGGAAGATCTGAAGTAAATTGTTCTCTGATCTCTACACATACACCAGTATGACACGGGTGCACACATATACTTGCACACACACACGCACATAATAAACACTACAAAATTAACAACGAAACCCATTCCTGATGCCCTGCTGTAGGGTAGCAATCAACTACCCTGGCACCACAGTATTAGAAGATCCGGCACCTTTCAGACAAAGCAGCTTTTAGCACCGGCTGGTTTATCGGGCATTTCCAAGGCCGTCTAGTCTAGCTTCAAGTACTGCACTTGGCAAGTATTTGTGGAATCTACACTTTTTATATTCGATGTTTGTCCTCCCTCGCCCAGTTCCAAGGCTAGCGCTCCGTGACTTTGTACAAACTAGAACAAAAACCAGAGGGGTAAAACCCCTCTCATGTCTGACTTCCCTTTACAAGGAAATGGTCTTGGAGATGAAGACAGCTCTGTGGTATTGAGGCTGCCTAACAGGCATAGGTCCTGGGTTTGACACCACCAGACCCAAAGGCTGGTGAGGCTAGCTCAGCAGAGGCAGGGAGTTTGACTCCCCAGGATCCACACAATGGAAGAAAAGTTATCCTATGAACTCTACACACACACACACACACACACACACACACACACACACACACACTCACACACCAGATTTCCCTGACCTCAGTGAAGTTTTAAGAATTCTAGGGCCAGATACAGCCTTTAGTCCTGGTACTAAGCAGGCAGAGGTAGGTGGATCTTTGCCATTTCCAGGCCAGCCAGATCCACAGAATGAGTTTCGGGACAGCTTGGGGCTATACAGTGAGACCCCGTGTCAAACAAAACAAAAAAGTAATTACAAACAACTCTGAGTTTATAACTCTTTGAAGTTGTGCAATGTACAATCTGCAGAGTTCTGCAGGTTTGTTCCTTCCTCAGTACAGGAGGACAGAAGGAATCGACAGTCTTTACACAACTGGACCCAGGTTCTTCTCTGAGGTAGGAATAAAACCCTGCCAGCCAGGCCCCTTTACAGCCAACTGTTGCATGTGGGTCAGGGCTGCAGGTGGGCAGGGGGTGGCATCGTAGACGTGTGTGCATGCCCTTCTACCCCAACTCCCACGGTATAGAAACAAAGCCCCAAGTAGAAGGCAGAATCCAGAAGACTAGTCAACTTTTTTGTGGGGAGGGGGTATTGAATACAAGGACTCACCATGTAACTGTGGCAGGCCTGAAGCTTGCAATGCAGACTAGGCTGGCCTCAAAAAACAAAACCATACACCTTCTGCCTGCTTCTACTTCCTGGGTACCCCGGTTAAAGGCATGGGTGGCTACTCCCTGTGGAGGTAGCCCGCTTTAAGTGAAGCCATAGGAAGAGTGTTCTGCAAAACTGTCTGGCTTGACACCAGGTCGACAGCCCCACAGGGCTCCGCAATGTCCACAGAGGGGAAGAAGTGGATGGCATAGACTCGGGACTAGATGGAACAAGGTTCACAAATAGACACAGAGACAGGCTCTTTACAAAAGAACCAAGAAAACCCTGGGATCAACTTTATTGCTGATGGGTGCAGCCCCCCCCCCCCGCACCCTTGGTCTCTCCAGCGGTCCAAAGCCTCCACAGGACAGCACAGTGCTTCGGCTCCTCGAGGCCAGAGGCAAGGAAGACGACCTGTGTCCAGAACCTACCCCTGGCCCAGTCTCCCAACTCCCACCCACCCTATTGCACATCAAATCATGTAAACATGGCTTCAGGCATGGCCTGGAACAGGATTGAGGCAGATAGATGTGTAAACGTATTTGGGACCAGGAACTAGAGCGAGTCCCCCAGCTCCACTGGATGCTCAGGCCACAGCTACATCTGAAAAGGCAGGAGGCCGGTCGGGTCCCAAACTCTGGCTCAGATTAAGCAACAGTACAGACGGTCTGTCCCCTCTGTCACCCACTCTCTCAGATTCCAGGTCCCGAGGTCCAGCCACCTAGGGCTCTCCTCCAGACCTGGGCAGTGCCCAGTTTTCTCCTTCTCAACCCTCAGCTGGAGCTCATTGATGCTGTTTCTTCCTAGAAGCCCGAGGGAAACCGGAGACAGGCAGTGGCAGTCTGTCCAGCCCTGGAAGACAGAAGGTAGGCTGTGAGAAGGGGCACAGGTCAGCTCCTCAGAGGGGAGGCGATAGGATAGAACAATGGGTCAAACAGGTGGGTAAACAGGTAGCACCTCCTCTTCCCTGCTGGGGCCACCCCTGCTTCAGAAGGAGCTCCCCCGCCACCCTCCACCAACCAGCCCACACTCTCTTACCAAAGGCTCGAATCAGTTCTGCCCTCACAGCTGCAGTGAAGGTCTTCACCAGGCAGAGTGTGGTGAGGCCGGCAAAGGCTGCATTGTAGAGGAATACGATGTAGAAATTGCCTAACCAGTTGAAGCGTCCAAAGTCACCCAGCAGGTCAAACCGTGTCAGCCCTGAAGTACAAAGTCCGCCATCAGAAGGGGGAATTCCCCCAGCCCTCTCCTCAAAGGAGCCCAACTTTCTGCTGCCTCCTAGTGGCCATGACTGAACATCACAACTGTTACCTAGCATCTGTGATGCATGCCTTACAAGCCCATCCCCAGGCCAGATCAGGCCGACTCAACCGATCAATCAGCCAATCAGCGCTGCTGTTCCTCCTCCCAGAGACTTGTTTGTATCTTTTCCTTCAGCAGGGCTGCTGCTGGCCTCAGGTTATTCTAGGTTCTCAGGATTATAAGTGGCTCCTGACTAGGAAGCTACACATTGGCAGAGTGCAGTCATCACATTGCTTCCTATCCCAGTCCCACTTCTAGACAGCCGGCTAACACCGGCACGCTCCTTACACGCTCGGGACCTGTTTCTTCTATGTAAACAGAGAAAACAGCGGACTACGATAATGAAGGCAGTGTACACTTGGTCTGCTTGTGCCAGGCACTATTAAACCACCCACCTCTGAGACAGTCTCCTGTCTGGACTATGCAGCTGAGGATGACCAACAGCTTGTCATTCTGTTACCACTAGCTTTCCAGGACTGTAAGTGTAAGTCACCATGCCTAACTCCTTCTAAACCCCTGTCACAACATTTTCAAGTCCTAGACCTGACCCCCCATTTAAATACACATTCCTACTGCATCTATCCTGGACTAAATGATGGACCAGTAGGCCTAACTTCCTCCACGTTCTCGTGTCATAGAAGAGAAAGCACGTGTTGAACACTCCTATTACAAAATCACAAATGTGGGCCAAGAGAGATGGCTCACGGGTAGCTACGTGCTGCCAGCCTGAGTTTAATTCCCCACATGGTCCAAGAGAAGAACTAACTCCTGGAAGTTGTCCTCTGATACAGTTCCCACCCACACATAAATGTAATTTTAAAAACTCAAAAACAGGTATTAAAAGAAAGAGTTCCCGGCACTACGGAAGCTCAGACAGGATGATTAGTAAGACCTGGACAGTTTTCTTTTACATTAGGTTTTCCTAATGTAGCTGAGGTCTGAAACTCCCTACTAAGTTCAGATTGTCTACCCCCACCCCCACTACTCACCAAGGGTTCTAGAGAAGACAGGGAGTGCTGAGCTGAGGACCAGGAGGCAGACACAGTTTCCGATTATCTGGATGAGAGCAGAGAAGAGGCAAAGTTGGCAAGAGCCGACAGCGCTGCTGGGTGCAGTGGTCCCTGCCTTTAATCCCAGCATTTGGGAGGTAGAGGCAGGAGGATCTCTGTGAGTTCCAGGACAGCCAGGCTGTTACACAGAGGAACCCTGTCTCGGAGGGGGTTGGGGGTGGGTGGGTGGGGGTGGGCAGCGGAGATGGGGGGAAGAGACTATCAAAATAAAGCTGCCAGCTTGCAGCACTCCTGCCACCCCCCTCCCGCTAGCTACCTGTGTCATAGATGTGTCGTGCCACCTAGGTCTCAGGCTTCCGAAGAGTGGAGAGCTGTAGAAACCCACCACTGAGGACACCATCAGGTAACTGCCACTGGGTTAGGGAAGAACCTGCTAGCTTCTAAGAAGTAATGACTGCCTCTCAGGCCTGTTCAAGATCAAGGTTTTCTGTGTGGTGTAGACACGTGTGCGCAGAGGGCCACAGGTGGAAACGGGGTATCTTCTGTCATTCTCCCGTTACCTACTATTACGCTGTATGCCTGTGTACATGCATGCCACTGCACATACAGGTGTGCACACACAACCTCAGGGGTCAGTTCTCTCATGACACTGGGAGTTCCCAGAGACAGAGCTTGGGTTGTCAGGCTTCTTGCATAGCAGGCACTTTTATCTACTGAACTGTCTTTTTAAAACAACATTTCCTAGGGCTGGAGGGATGGCTCAGCAGTTAGAGCACTGGCTGCTCTCCCAGAGGTCCTGAGTTCAATTCCTAGCTCAAAACCGTCTGTAACTCCATTTTCTGGGGTTCTAACACACATATGGGCAAGACACCACTGCACATAAAAACAAACTACTTAGAAAGACATTCGTCTAGTTGTGGGGAGGGGAAGGTATGTGTGTGTGGATGCAGATGCCTGCAGAGGCCAGAAGAGAGTGTCAGGCCCACACTGGAGTCAGACAGCACTGAGCCACTTGGCCTGGGTGCTGTGACCTGAACTCAGGCTCTCTGGAAAGAGCATCAGGCACTCAGGAACAGCCGAGTCCTTGCTTGCTGAACCATCCTGCCAGCCCATTCCTTACTACTTTTTGGGACAGGGTACTTCAATCCTCAAGTTTGGCTAAACTGAGTCTTGAACAAGCCACCGGGATCTTCCTGACTGTGCTTCACAGACGGAGTTATCTCCCCAGTCCTCAAGACCAAGTGTGTCCTTTTTTCTGAACCCGTTAGATGAAGATGTACGGCCTCTCTAGTGCTCCTCCCCAGTGCTCCCAGGGGTCTATTAAGAGTCCTGGGAAGCAGGTTTGGTGGGCAGAGGCCACGGGAGTTTCCAGAAGGATACAAGATCAGCACGACCTGGATGATGGCGCCAAAGGATCCCAATTTGGAGAAGGAGACCTGGCCCAGGGCGGCATCCTATGAGGTGGTGGAGGTGGCATTAGTGAAAGACATTCCCACCGTGAACACCAGGACCACCCAGCCTTTCCTCTGTCCTCCACTCTGTCTCTCTCTCCAGCCTCCCCCTTGACCAAATAGCTTATTCTGGAACCCATGGCAATCGGCCTGCTTCAGGTAGTCCGACAGCAGGAGACAGTCCAGCCTCCCTGCCCTTTCAGAAGGAAGCCCCCAAGAGCCATACCTGCATGCCCCGTGGCATGGCAGCCTCGTCAATGAGCAGCTCCAGGATGTGGACGGCCACAATGAGCACAGACAGGCCCTGTGTGCAGAAGGCCACCAGCTCCCATCACCCCACTCCTCCCACAGCTGAGCCCGGTGCAGGGTTACAAACACTCTCTTTAATTTAGCACTTTCAGTTTGCTTCCCTCTAGCTGCTAGCATCACAGCACTTTGAGGATGTTACTCAACAAACTGCTTCCAAATGGACGGACTACAAAAGCCTAACTAGGAGAATACCTACAGGGTTGGGGGAGGGGTAGCTCTGCAGAGCACTCTACTAACATGTGCAAATTCCAGGATCAATCTCCAGCAAAGCCCCCACCCCCCATGATCTAGGAAAAGATACCTTTTAAGATTATTCCTGAAGTCCTAATTTATTCTCACTCCAAGGCATATCTGCATACCTTCCCAGTGACTTTGTGATTTGGGGCAACATGGGGACTACAACATGGGGACTGATGTGCTCGGGACAGCACATAAAGTTGGCCCTTTTAGTGGCAACGTCTACTACGGATGACAACGTACATCTCTTTTCCTCCCTGAGGAAGCTAAAGTACCAAGGACCCACTTACTCCCAGGCCGTGCCACCAAGGCTAGTAAACCCACCGTCAACACCAGCAAGCACAGCATGGCCAGAGGGTAGCCCAGGTTCCGCTGCCAGGCTGACGCTTTCCGCCGCTTTTCTGTGCAGGGGTGGGATGTTGTTAGTAAGTACTTGGAACAAGGACCTACTCTCCTTGGGTAAACTACCAGGCCACGTACCCAAGAGGACCCTCTGTGCCTGCAGAGCCAGGACCTGTCTATGCAGCAGCTCCATGTCCAGCGGCAGCCAGCAGGACGTGGGATCTGAAGGCAGAGGACATACTTCCCTCCAGTACTCAGTCCTTGCCAAGGCCAGGCCACCACCACCCAGGCAAGGGGAGGTTTAGACTCACTGCAGATTCTTCGAGTCAGAGCTGCCTCCTCAAAGGCTGAGCAGTTCAGCTGTTCCTCCAGGTCTTCCAGTAGCTGAGGGCAGCGGACAGGGAGAAGCTGTCAGAGGCTCCCTGATCCCGACAGCTCTCCTACATCTCAGTGTTTCCTCTAACTCAGATGCACCATCCTGTGCCCAGCAGCTTTGTCCTATCCCTTCCAATTCCCTGTGTTCTGATCAGCTCCATGACAGGGGTGGGGGTGGGGGAAGGGTGTGGCCTCCTACAAGCTGCGCACAACACAATGCAGGGCCATTTCATGGTTCCGCCTCAGATGCAGGAAAGTGACCCTGCGCAAGAGGCAAGGAGCACTACATACCCGGGGCTTGACCAGCAACTTCCCAGTGACGGAGAACATGCGGGCGAGACCTAGTGGAGTGCACACTGTGGGCACAAGAGCTGGTCAGTCACATGCCAGACCTTTCACTCCCTCCACATCCCTCCCCCAACCCTTCCCCTTCCACCCTAACTGTAGCCCAAGATGTCTTCTTCCTCTCCCAGATTCTGACACTCACCCAGGAGCAGCAGGACTCCGAGGAAGGAGATACAGGAATAGAGATAGGGGAGGTAGTACTCCCAGAAGTCTAGGACAATAAAAGCCATGTCAGCTTGTCCTGCTCATGTCTGATCTCTAGGAGGTGACAGGGCGCAGGGTCTAGACAAGAACGCATCTCAGACACCTACAGTCAAGTAGCACAGATGGGACAGCTGGCCCAGAGATGGGGCAGCAGGTACACTAAGGATCCTCATTCATATAAAAGGACAGCTGTCGTCTGATGCAGGCGACCAAGGGTAAGTATAGCCAGATCCTCTCCCACATCAGGCAAGGCAGATATTACCATGAAACTTCTCAATGCTAAGATGGGAGGCCAGGTATGGTAACATACACCTGTGATCCTAGGAGAACCAGGATGTTCAAGTGGAAAGTTTACAACTGTTTATCATCTATTATTCATATATTTGAAAACAGGTTTCACTAGTAGCCCCCTGGCTGGGCTGGAACTCAGAGATTCACTTGCCTTTGCCTCCGGAATGCTGGGATTAAAATCGTGTACTACCATGCCTGGCTGATTACCTACCTTTTAAATCACTGTGTGGCCCCAAGGGGATATCTCTGTGTGCTGGATGTGTACACAGTCTATCCAGCCCATGTTCTTTTGTTTTTAAGACAGCACTTTCTCTATAGCCCTGGACAGCCTCAAACTCATTATACAAACCCACGACCCCACAGCAGTGACCCTGACTAAGTCTCCTGAGCTCAAATTACAAGCTCTAAAGAGTCAGTCTTAGGAGGTATGATGGGGAGAGGGGTGGCTCAGTGGTTAAGACCACTTAAGAGCTGGCTGCTCTTCCAGAGGACCCAGGTTCAGTTCCCGGCACCCACAAGCCAGCTCACAACCACCTGTAGCTCCAGTTCCAGAGGATCCAATGACCTCTTCTGGTTTCTGTAGGCACTGCACAGATGTGGTTCACAGACAGGGAAAATACACATACACACAAAAGCAAATCTTTAAAAGAGAGGAAAAAGCTGGAGCTCTGTTTTGGTTTAGATATAAAATGGGCTTTCAAAACTTGAATGTTGGGCCAGGCAGTGGTGGTGCATGCCTTTAATCTCAATACTCAGGAGGCAGAAGGAGACGGATCTCTTGAGTTCAAGGCCAGCCTAGCCTACAAAGTGAGTTCCAGGACATCCAGAGCTACACAGAGAAACACTGCCTTTGTTTGAAACAGTCAAACAAAAAAAACAACACTGGACTGTTGAAGACCTGGTGGCCACTGCAACGCGCAGAGCTTAGCATGCACAGTTCGTGAACTCGGCAGCACCTGAGGTTCGTCACACACCGAGACTAGCTGCAGGAGCAGAGCCTGAGACCTCTGAAGCCACGGGAGCCAAAACTTCCCCCTTTAAATCAGTGACAGACAGTTTAATTCTCACCATAGAGTGACTCCCTGCTGGCCTTGTCATTGTCTACAATGGCAGATGCCACCCACACCATGCCCAGCACAAGCAGAGTGAGGAGTATCAACATCACCACTGTCTCGTAGACCCGGCCCAGGACGCCCTACAACAGGAAGAAACGGTTAAAGCCGAGGAGGGGGTCAACGTCAGGAAGGAAGGAGACACTGGAACTATGCCTGGGCTTGAGGACTGAGGATTCAGAGACAGGAAGAGTGCTTCTCTGTATTCACTTGTAAGCCCCACCCCCAGACACCTTCAGCCTCCTCCTCTGTTTGGAGGACACGGTCCCTGATGTCTACAGCACTAGAGCTCTCTGCTCAATCACCTCTGGTTCTGTCTGCCCAACGCAAGGATCAGCAGGGAAGCAGAAGGTAGTGGAACAAGTCTGGAATTCCTATGCTTCCTGGTTTCTGGTAGTAGCTACAAAAGTAAGGTAGTAACTCTCCTGCTTAGAGATCTGTCTCAATTTTAACTCTCAATAGTTCTATAAAGGATGGGGCCACGGCACTGACTTCTCATGTTACTACAGCCTCCGACTCCTTGTTCCAGCCCTTAACTTTGACTGAAGGCTACAAACTATCTGCTGATGCCACCTCCCTAGAATAGAGTTCTGCTGCTGGCTCAGGTTGACTAACACTTCATGTACTTACCTTTCTGGAGCCAGCAAAGCCTTCAGACTCTGTGAAGAAATATGCAAAGGGCATAAGGAAGACGAGGGACAGATTGGAGAAGAGGAAGACGAGGTTCCAAAGACCTAGAGGAAAAGCAGAGCTGGTCATGGAGACTGATCAACAGGTGGGAGACATGACTGCCGAACCTGAGGCTGCCGGGTCTCCTACTTACTTGCCCAACTCCCTACCCCACGCTCTGGTCCAGCCACATACCATGGATGAGGGAGCCGTTGAGCCACTGGATGTAGTAGTTGCGCGGCAACGAGAGCAGCACCTCGTTGCTGATGATGGAGAACGGCAAGAGTAAGACGGCGCCCAGGGCGACCGCCAGGGTAAAGGTGCACAGCTCCAGTCTACGAGGGGAAAAGGCTATGTCAGCCCAGCACTTGCCGTCCCTGCTGCTCTAGAAGCCATTTCTTTCCCAAGGGCACTCAGGGCTTTTAGAACCAGCGGTAGCGATGGGAAGGAGCTATCCATCTGGGCTCTGCCCACTGCTATCCCAGCCTAGTCCTCACCTACAGGGTAGCCTTGGCACATAGGATGGGCACAGCTCAGGCATTCATGGGTACCTCGTTACCTGCCATGTCACTTGTCTGGGCTATCCCAGGACCATGATACATCCTACAGGGCCCAGCAGTAATGCTAACAAAGCAAGGGGTGTGGCTCCTCCTCTCTGCTTAGGGATCCAGGGTCTGAGCTTGCCTCTTTAGATAAGAGTTTAGACACTCCATATGGTATGCCCTTTAAGAAGGCATTAGCACAGAGGATAAAGGCCAGCTAAAACCCAACCTCATAGGGCTGCACCAGCTGGAAACAAATTCACAAACGCAGACTAGAGCCTTCCCGTCTATCAATGCAGAGGGCATCTCCACATTCCTCTGTAGGTGCTGCTACTGACCAGACAGTGCCTATAGCGAGCCTCTCTTCTAAGAACCAAACATTCTTTGCCCTCAGGATTTTTTTTGAAGGGGTGGAGGGGGTTGAGACAAGGTTTCTCTGACCCCTCAGGAGTTTTTAATTTTCACCAAACCCTGTTCTGTTTCCATCAGCCTGTCTCCCCCTTCCATTCCCCACCCATGTTGACAGGAGGTGAAGCCAAGCTTAAGCCATTTCTTGGTGACTCAGGCCCTAGCCAACATCCTGATCGTGAGGCTCCTAGAAGCTCCTGGCCTAACCAGGGAGACAGGAAGAACAGCTTTTCCAGCATCCCTGGGTTGAGGTAAAGCCAGAAGATGGCAGAAACAGGGTGGAAGTAGGAACTCATCTCATTGGATGGATGACAGTTCCTTTTCTCCCGCCTCCAGGGGACTCCAGATCCCAGCTCCTAAGTCACTGGAGTTGGGCTTGAGGGTAGTGACACTCACGCAATCTTGTTAACTGTGGCATCTTCATCATCCACTGCAAGAGACAGATAGGAAAGGGAAGCACCAAGACATCAGAGGGCAGCTCTGGGACCAAATGCCCCCCCCACTGAAGAAGTGCTCACCAAGAGGCTCTGGTAGATTTTAAACTACAGGCCTCACAGCCTGTTCTCCGAACAAGATGCCAGTGTAATGATCAGGGTCCTTGACCGTTACACAGAAGATAGACCCCTGAATTCCCTGCCCCTCTCCTTCCTCCCCACTGTCACTGTCATAACAGGTTCCTCTTTATATGGGCTCAGATACAATAAACACAGGGCAGTCTGTGAGGTTGTTCACATCAGGGCCTGGGTGAGGGAAAAGAAATGCTAGAGGGGAGAAGGAGATTTCCAGAGAAAAGTTCTCAAGGGGGGAGTACCAATGGAGACAGCTTGGCTGGGTGTTTGAGCAGGTTGGGTCTAGGCTCTGAAACAAAGTGTTTTCTGTCCCCATCAGAGATGTATGGGACGAAAAGCCACAGTCTGAGAATACTTAGGTTCTACACAAATAAAGACTATCATCAGCAAACCTTGGGAAGCGCTGGGTCCCAGTGGAAGAGCACTAGGAAATGAGCCAACATAAAACACACACCAAGATTCACCCTGCAGTTGCTACTTAATTAAGGTTTACAGAAGGCTCTCATTTGGTCGTCCCCGTGATAAAGTGGACTTCAGGACGCTTGTTTTGTAGGAAGAAATAGGACTAGAGAAGCCAAATGAAAGCCAGGTGGTAGTGGTGCGTGCCTTTCATCACAGAATTTGGGGGGCAGAGGCAGGCGAATCTCTGTGAGCTCAAGGCCAGCCAGGTCTATATAGTGCGTTCCAGGAAGACTCAACTACACAGAGAAAAAAATTTAAAAAAGGGAAAAACTACTCTGACAGCAATGTGGTAGCATGCACCATGGAGCCCAGGATCTGGGAGGCAGAGACAGGAGTTCAAGACCATCCTTAGATACATAAAGAGTTCAAGGTCAGGCAGGACTACAGGAGATATTTTCTATAAAACAAAACCAAGAGAGAGGTATCTGATTTTGAAAAACCCACAATAAAACATGAGTTTGTTCTCTAACTTAAAAACATATACAAATAAACTAAGTAACAAAAAAGAAAAGGAGAAAGAAGTAAAAGCTATGTAAGGTGCCCAAAGCCCGGAGCTTGGAGACATCTCACCTAGACCTCCCACTCACTTCCCCTCAGCTTTCGTGAACAACAGGGGCTCCAGAGGCAGAGACTGCAGAACAGCCCAGCAGTCCCCTGTCCTCTCCCAGAAGGCACCATCACACCTTCCTCCGAGGCCAGCCCCATGGCAACCAGGACTCTGGCTGCGAGTGGGGAAGTACCTGTGGTGAACTCAGCAGGCTTCTTGAAGCGGGTCAGGAAGATATGGCAGAGGATGTAGAGTGTTGCAAACAGAAGTATTGAGATCTGTGGCAAAAAAAAAAACAACCTGGAATGAGAAGTTCTATAGCCGCTAGCACACTGCACAGCCTCAAGGGCCTCCGTATAAAGCTCCAGACATAGTGGGACTCTCTACATGTCTTAGGTGCCTTCTTTCTAGTTAAGCTACAGGGGGAGGGAGGGAAGGCTTTAAGAAGGACCAAACAGAGGTCGTCCCTGGGAAAACAATGCTAGCCCAGCCCTGGTACTGTGCTGGAGCCACAAGCGTCATGCACACCTTGAGAGGCTAACAGAGAAACTCGTAGAAATAACACATTACGCTCGCACACACGTGCCCCGCATCCTAAATCAGGCCATAGAATGAGAGAGACTGACTTTGAGAACATGCTAGGAAAGGAACGGGATTGAGGAAAAGACGTCTGCGTTGTCTTGGCACGTCCTCTTACTCAACTGCAGTTGCTGTGACGAGAAAGTATGCTCCAGGCACCGCTATGTAAGAGTATCATCTGGAGAGAAGTCAGAACGTCCGCTCCAAACGAGGGGCCGGTTAGCTTAAGAGAAGGCTTTAGTCAGGCCCAACATTTCCAGAGCTGGTAATCTGTCACTTTAAACATAGTCAATCCTGAGACCCTACCACAAATAATTTCCAACTTCAGGGCCAGGTATCATAGGACCCACACATGGCCTTGAGTGGTTAGACCTCCAGATAACAGGACAGAAGCTGGACAGATAATTAGTACAAGCATTACACCTCCATACTACTCCAAGGTCGGAGGAAAAAAAAGAAAAAAAAATGCCATTACATTTGAGGTAGCCACAGACAAGGTCGATCTCGTGTGTCTTCTAATCTCCAAGATAAAACCGACCCTAAAGGAAATCTGTACAGTGACAAAGAAGAGAACAAGAAAGTCCTGCACTTTATACTAAAGTGGTAGCTTTTGATTTAGGGAATCCCTATAGAAGGGGCCAGTAAGATGCAGCTGAATTTTTACAGCAGACTGTTCTGCCCGTTTCGGTCTTGAACTTGGATAATAGCCAAGAAGGTAGAAGAGCTCAAAAGGTCAGGCTTGGAGTCCCACCCACTTCCAGCACAGGCTAAGAGACTAAGCTGTTCTCTCTCTCTCTCTCTCTCTCTCTCTCTCTCTCTCTCTCTCTCTCTCTCTCTCTCGTTTTTCAACACAGGGTTTCTTTATGTAGCCCTGGATGTCCTGGAACTCACTCTGTAGACCAGGCTGGCCTCAAATTCAGAGATCCGCCTGCCTGTGCCTCCCGAGTGCTGGAATTGAAGGCATGTGCCACCACCTTCTATCTAAGTTGTTCTCTAGTTTCTAGATG
Organism: Grammomys surdaster; assembly: GCF_004785775.1. Lineage (NCBI taxonomy): Eukaryota > Metazoa > Chordata > Mammalia > Rodentia > Muridae > Grammomys > Grammomys surdaster. The sequence continues at coordinate 1,385,686 of NW_021620574.1, read as the reverse complement.
GAGCCACATGCAGGAGGCACTAGAAACTTTCACCTGCCCTTGGCTGGAGCCAATGTCCTAAGCTAATGGCTTAGGAGGCAGAAACATCCTGAGCCGTTTCTGAGGGCTTATCCCTCCAGGCTGTCAGTATCTCCTAAGGCCTGGATGTGTCTCCATGATATGCCCAATCCCCGATGTGTGCCTCTCCCAAGGAACACATAAGGGATGCCACACCCGTATGCCCTCATTGATAAGGGCAGACCTAGGTATATCTTGTTTCCCTCTACCCTTTCTTCAATCTAAGCGTGCCTAAGGGTAGCCTAAAGCTCAGCCTGAGAAAACTGAAGAATGACTCCATCCAGGCCCTCCCCTTTATCCACTAAGACCTCTTTCCACTCATGTAAACCCTCTCCTTTTCATTTAGTATGTGCAGAGCTCTGTAGAAGCAGCAGAGAGATTATCATTCAAAGCAGGCCCAAAGAAAATATATTTCCCTAAGTCTCACTGGGTGCTCCTACCCTAGAGTCGTACACTGCAGTGTGGAAGGCTCAGCTGCAGTTCTAGGTTACGCTAAGGGCATAAGGAGTACAGGCTAGATGCGCGCAGGATCATGGCAGACCCCGGACCCCCGTGACACCGCCCCACCACACACACACACACACACACACACACACACACACACGCACAGGAGAACTCCCCAAATGGCTGGAAAGCTGGAAACCCTGTCTTCTACAGTGTCAAACAAATTAGTCGGAAGTGGTGCGGGGTGTGTGTCATTGTATTGGCTTGTGTTTGGCACGCTGCATGCCAGAGGCCCAGGATTCAATCACAGAAGGAATGAAAACAACCACTACTAAAGGGGTAGAGAAAACAGGCGAGGAAACCTCGGTGTTCCTCCATCTCCACTCCTTACAACCCATCTTCCTTAGTGGGAGGACCCACTACAGCCCCCACTCTTCCCTCGCCCCTCGCGCTACCACCGCACCTCCCTAGTTAACTGCTCAATGTGACCGGGTCTCTCTTCTTTCCAACATCAGGCATGGTTGCCCTTCATCTACTTTTAAGGGGAACACGCACATCAACTTGTCCCGAAGCAAATCCATCTTTTTGGAGAGGATCAGACGCTGCTCCACACTAAAGGACTCACCGCCAGGAACACCCACGGGGGTGGAGTAGAAGGGGCGGGGGAGGGGCGGGCGGCCGAGGAACGGAAACCTGGCGGCTTTGTTTACGGCTCAGAGACCCAGCCGACTCGACCCGGGAGTTCACTATCCCGGCCCCGGCGCTCGCAGGGGTCGAGGTCCTCGGAGCTCGGGCAGCAGGACTTCCCATCTCCACGGCGGCGCGCCCCTCCCACCTCGGCCCGGCCCCTTCCCGCCCAGGTCCCGGACTCACGATGCACTCGCGGACTCTGTCGTGGAACAGCTGCTCTCGCACGGATAGCACTTCGTAGTCAGCTGCTTCCATACTCTGCTCAGCATGACTGGGACGGGGGTGTCTCCGGGCCCGGGGAGGACGAGCGGGGATGAGGCCGCCGCCGCCCGCCAAGCACCCGGACCCAGCCTAAGAGCCTCTCCTCGCTGCCCGTGACGGAAACTCAAGGTAATCTGGGGCTCAGATTCTGCGGTCGGACGCCCCGCCTTAAAGGGGCAGGCCCCAGCCCGCCTAGTCTTAAAGGGCTCGGGTCCCCTTCGGTTCCCTCCCCTTTAAGGTGGGGTCACTCGCAGTCACGTTTCAACGCAAGTACCCGCCGCCCGGCTACGCGGAAGTGCCAGCCTTGGTGCCCAGTGACGACACAAGGCCTGGGCGGGTTTCTTCGGAAGAGCGGAATTTATTGGCTCCTCGGAGACTGTCGGTCATCGCTAGGGGTGCGCTGATAGGACATCCTGAGAAAAGAGGCGGGATGTTTTTGGCCTGTCGAAGCTGCTCTAAAACGAAGAGTCGGTGTGATCTGCGGTCGAGATGTTCCAGGATATATATATATATATCCGCCAGGATTTTAGTTTAAACGAATTAGGTCGGGATCAGGCCAACCCGTCGAGATGTAAGCACCACGGGGCTTTCAGAAGGGACGGCTGCCTGTAACCTCAAGGACCTATAGCGTTTTCTAGAAGTGTATTTGTTACTGGAGTAACCCCTGCCACTCCAGACAGCTTTCGCACAATTATTTTTGTGGAAGGCCTTAAAATAAGAGAACAAATAGTTAAAAAACAAACAACAACAACAAAAACGAATAGGAGACTTAAAAAAAATGTCATGAAACTTTTGTTTTGTTGAGACAGGTCTTGCTATGCAGACCAGGCTAGCCTTGAATTCTCCGCGATCTTCCTCAGCTTCCTAGTTGATTGCTAAGTAATAGTCATGTGCTACCAGGCCCAGGCTATCCCAAAACTGAGGAAATGTCATATTGGTGAGTCGACTGAGTAAAACATTAGCTCCCAAACGTTAACTACCTGCTATGTGCTGTTTTCTTTATAGCCTTTCTCTAATTTTAGTCATAACAGGAATTTGAGACTAGAAAATAGAGGTTGGCCCGGTCCTACTTGAGGCTTAGAAACCAGCTGGGCATTGTGGCACACATCTTTTATTTCAGCACTAGGAAGGCAGAGGCAGGTGGATCTATAAATTCAAGGCCAGTCTGGCCTTTACGTATGTTTTAGGCCAACCAGAGTAACATGGTGAGAACTTGTCTCAAAAAAAACCAAAAAATACATCATCCTTGTGTATACATTTATGTTTACATAGTTGGTCCACTGCGTTGTTGGGTTCCACATCTGTGGGTTCAACAATCTCAAAAACAAAAGGAAAACAAGAAAGCACCTGGGAGGGGTAGCTATAGAGATGGTTCAGTTGGTAAAGGGCTACCCTGCAGGGAGGAAGAGCTAAGCTCCATTCCTAGCACCCACAATTAATTACTAGTGCATGCTGGTGAACCCAGCCCTGAGGCTGGGCTGGGGAGGTGCGGACAGGAGGACCCCTAGGGTTTACTGATTAGATGTAGCCCCAAGTCTTCGTGAGAGACCAAGTCTAAAAACACATCTGGGATACTAAGAGAGACCCTGTCACAAAAAACAACAGCAGAATACATCTGGGGTTGGTAAAGAACTTAGCATGTGCAAGATCTTGGATTTGATCCCTAACACCATGAAAAAACAATCTTGGGAACAAAATTATGTCTGTACTGAACATGTACAGATTTTGTGTTCTTTTTGTTTGTTTGTTTGTTTGTTTGTTTTTTGAGACAGGGTTTCTCTGTGTAGTTCTGGCTGTCCTGGAACTCACTCTGTAGACCAGGCTGGCCTTGAACTCAGAAATCCACCTGCCTCTGCCTCCCAAGTGCTGGGATTAAAGGCATGTGCCACCACCGCCCAGCTAGGTTTTGTGTTCTTGCCATTATTCCCTAAGCTATTTACATGACATTCACACTGTATTAAGGATTATAGGTGCTCTAGGGTGGATTCTAAATATTCTGGGTGATATGCATACGTTATATGCAAATTCTATGTTGTTAGGGTTTTTTTGTTTGTTGTTTGTTTTTAAAACAAGGTGTCTCGCCGGGCGGTGGTGGCGCACGCCTTTAATTCCAGCACTTGGGAGGCAGAGGCAGGCGGATTTCTGAGTTCGAGAGTTCGAGGCTAGCCTGGTCTACAGAGTGAGTTCCAGGACAGCCAGGGCTACACAGAGAAACCCTGTCTCGAAAAACCAAAAAAAAAAAAAAGAAAAAAAAAAAAAAAACAAGGTGTCTCTCTCTACATAGTCCTGGCTTTCTTAGAACTCAGTATTTAGAGAGGGCTGGACTCAAATTCACAGAGATCCTTCTGCCTCTCCTCCTGTTGCTGGAATTGTAGACATGTGCCACCATGCTCCATTCTACACCATTGTTTTAAGATTTACACTTATACATGTGTTCTCTCTCTCTCTCTCTCTCTCTCTCTCTCTCTCTCTCTCTCTCTCTCTTGTGTGTATGCTCTGTGTGTGCGTGTGTGTATATGTATGTACATGAGAGCAAATTCACGCCAAGATGCATGTGTGGAGGTCACAGGACATCTCTGGGGAGCTAATTTTCTCCTTGCACAGTGTGGATCCCAGCAACTGAAGGGAGGTTATCAGACTTGGCCAGCAGATGCTTTTAAACGCCACCAGAGTCCTCAGATACTTATTTCAACTATGAGAGTCATTGTGCTTTAATGACAGTATTGAAATGCAAATCAGGTTTGGCAGAGGTGTGTTGGTACAGGCCTGTAATTCCAGCACTCAGAAGCACAGAAGGACGGAAAGGTTGAGGCAGAAGGGTGTAGGTTGGCCAGTTCCGGTTAGTAAATTCCAGTCTAACTGGGACTACCTAACAAGACCTTGTCACAAAAATAAACTCAAAATAGACATGGTCTCAACAAAATAGAACAAAGGTAACTAAAAGGCCTAGAGTCAAACCAGAGCATTTCATTCCTGTTAACTGGCATGCGTAAGATTCAGGTCTATGATGTGCCAGGTTAGGCATGGTGTGTAGAGAAACATGAAGGGCCTAGCTCCTCCCTGATAGAACTTAGAACCTGTAGGAATGATAAACAGTGAGGAGGAGGCCGGGGATGTAGTTCAGTAGGCAGAATGCTGCCGGAGCACCCAGAAAACCCAGAGTTTGCTCCCCAACAATGCATAAATGGGTCAGGCAGTGTATACATCTGTAGCCTCAGCACTTGAATACAGAGCTCAAGGCCAGCCAGAGGTACATGAAACACTGTCTTAAAAAATTTTTAAAATGCAGCTGGGCAGTGGTGGTGCACGCCTTTAATCCCAGCACTTGAGAGGCAGAGGCAGGCAGATTTCTGAGTTCAAGGCCAGCCTGGTCTACAGAGTGAGTTCCAGGACAGCCAGGGCTACACAGAGAAACCCTGTCTCAAAAAGCAAACAAACAAAGAAAAAAAAATTAAAAATGCAATGTGGTGGCGTACACCTTTAATCTCAGCACTTGGGAGGCAGAGGCAGGGAGATGTCTGAGTTTGAGTCCAGCCTGGTCTACAGAGTGAGTTTCAGCACAGTTAGGGATACTCAGAGGAAACCCTGTCTTGAAAACCCAAAATATAAAAACATAATGTGTCTGCAGCCAAAAGGACCACTCAATGAGGAGGCTGGAGAGAGGCTCAGTGGTTAAAAGTACTTATGGCTTCTGAAGAGGAAAGAAACAGGGGTCCAGCACCTAGAGCAGGTGTACCTCCAGTTCTAGGGAGTTCCAATAGTCCTGGCCCCTTAAGGCATTCATCCACACACAAAGGACACATTGAGGTGGTTTGAATGACAATGAACATAGGCTCATTATATTTGAATACTTTGTATCCAGATGGTGGAACTGTTTGTGAAGGATTAGGAGGTGTGGCCTTGTTGGAACAGGCATGCTACTGGAAGTAGGCTTTGAGATTTCAAAAGCCCCTGTTCCCTCTCTCTCTGCCTCCTGCTTGTGGGTCAGATGTAAGCTCTCAGCTACTGCTCCAGTGCCATGCCTGCCTGCCTGACCCACGCTCCTCACCATGATGGCCATGGACTCACCCTCTAAACTCTAAGCCCCCAATAACCTCTTTTTCTATAAGTTGCTTTGGTCTTAGTGCCGCATCACTGCAACTTAAAAGTCACTAAGATGCAAATTGGTACCAGGAAGTGGGTCGTTACTGTGACAGACCTGACAATGCTGGTTTGGGGGGACCTTGGAAGACTTTGGGACTTTGCACTAGGAAATTTAATGAATGTTGTAATTGGGGCTTAAGAGACAGTAGTACTGGGGTCAGTGTGAACTATGGAGGGCCAGCTCCAAAGGTTTCAGAAGGAACAATATTAACAACTGGGCTAGAGCCATTCTTGTCCTGAGAATCTGCCTGAGACTAAACTGAAACGTTTGCCAACTTGAAACCCTGGCAGAGGGGACTTCAGACAGTCTCATGCTGACCCTGTGTTTAATCATTAGTTAGCAGTGCTCCTCTGCAGCTCCTCCAGGAGAGAGAGCACGTGGGACAAAGAGAAACACAAAAGGAACAGGTGAGGTGACAAAGAGCGTCGGGAAACGTAAGGCTGGAGCCAAAGCTTGTGCTGAAGGACGGAGGAAGACCTGATGCAGAATCCAGCAAAGGGAGTGGTGGCCTCAGACCAAGGCCCCCACTCAGCTAAGTGTGCAACTACACAACAAAGGAAAGCAACCAATCAAATCTCATGCAAATATAATTCAAGGAAGGGGCCAGGTTCCAAAGAGCCAGCCTAACATGGCAACATCAGCTACATAGTTCCTTCTTTCTTTCCTTTCCTTCCCTTTCCTCCTCCCCTCCCCCACTTTTTTTGGCCTTTTTTTTTTTCTTAAGATTAATTTATTTTATGAGTACACTGCCATCCTTTTCAGACACACCAGAAGAGATAGTTGCCATTCCAGATAGTTGTGAGCCACCATGTGGTTGACCTCGGGTCCTCTGGAAGAGCAGTCAGTGCTCTTAACCGCTGAGCCATCTCTCTCACACTCCTTACAACCCCCCCCCCCCTTTTTTTTTAAGAGTTTCTCTATGTAGCCCTGGCTGTCCTGAAAATCACTCTATAGACCAGGCTGGCCTCAAGCTGAGAGAGACCTACCTGCTTCTGCACTTCCCGGCTGGGACTGCTGCTACCACCACTGCCACCCAGATGGTTCTTTCTTTTGAGTCTTGAAGGATACAGGAGTAAAGGAGTTGTAGCATCTTCCCCCATGATAAAAGGAGAACCACTGTGGCCAGGTGAGTGGCAGGGAGTCCCCTCCTGGAGGTCAGAATAGACCATCTCACGAAGCTATGAGAGTGAAGCCTGATTGCACTGGAGACCCCAAAGCCTTGGAGGTGCTAGAACTGTGGGGTGTCTGCCAAGGAGAGCTCCAGACAGGGAGTTGGAACCAAGCCAAGAGAGAAAAATGTGTCATAATCAGCAAAGCTGGAAGAGTAGAACCGTTCGAGTCCTTGGACTTAAGACACAGAATTACAGGACCTGGAGTTTGCCCTGCTGGTTTTCTGTCTTGCTTTGGTATTTCCTCACTATATCCCATTTTTCTCCTCTGGAATGATAATGTATATTCTGTTCCATTATATGTTAGAAGTCTGCATTTTATTTACAGGAGGTTATAATTAAGAGACTGCTGTGAGTCTCAGAAGAGACTTTGTTGAAAACTGAACGACTAAGGGGACTTCTGAGGTTGGACTGCACTGGAGATCATTCTTGTGGTGGTGGTGGGGTTATTATGATATTTTGCACTACACAGTTAGTGGATCTAAGTGGGAAGGACTAGGCGGTGTATGGCCTTGCTGGAGGAAGTATGTCACTGGGATGGGCTTCGAGATTTCAAAAGCCCAAGCCAGTTATCTCCCTGGCTCCAGCCTGTGGGTCAGATGTGAGCTCTCAGCTACTGCCCCAACGCCATGCCTGCTGGCGTGCTCACCTTCATGATGGGCATGGACTCTAACCTTCTGGAACTGTGAACCCCAAATTAAATGCTTTCTTTTATAAGTTGCCTTGGTCACGTTTTTTGGTTGTTTTGTTTTTGTTTTGTCACAGCAATAGAACAGTAACTGAGACATTCATACACATAATTTAAAATATTAAAAATAAAGTCTGTTTAAAAAATAAGTCAGGTGTGGTGGCACATGCCTTTAATCCCAGCACTCTTTAAAAAAAAAAAAAGATTTATTTATTTTATGTATATGAGTACACCATTGCTCTCTTCAGACACACGAGAAGAGGGCATCAGATCCCATTCCAGATGATTGTGAGCTACCATGTGGTTGTTGGGAATTGAACTCAGGACCTCTGAAAGAGCTGTCAGTGCTCTTAACCACTGAGCCATCTCTCCAGCCCTAATCCCAGCACTACTGAGACAAGACAATCAAATCTCAGAGAGTGTGAGGCCATTTAGGGCTATAGAGAGAGACTCTGTCTTAATTGATTAATTGATTAATAAGTACCCACTCCTTAGTTGATTAATTAATTAATTAATTTTAGAGAGAGGGCTGCAGAGGCAGCTCAGAGCTTAAGAGCATACACTGCTTTTGCAAAGGACCTGAGCTGGATTCTTATCACCCACATTGTACAGCTCATAGCTACCTGTAACTTCAGCTCTAGGGGGAGTCCATGTGCACGTGTGTGCTCTCTCTCTCTCTCTCTCTCTCTCGCTTATGATTAAAATATATATATATACACGCACATATACATATACATATATATATTAGTTTTTTTCGAGACAGGGTTTCTCTGTGTAGCCCTAGGTATCCTGGAACTCACTCTGTAGACCAGGCTGGCCTCAAATCCGCCTGCCTCTGCCTCCCAAGTGCTGGGATTAAAGGCATGCGCCACCACTGCCTGGCAATAAAAATGTTTTAAAAACAAATTAGTAGTAAAGTATGCCACGTTGATGGGGTGAAGAGATTCATCTGTCCTAAAGCCCTCTCCATGGCCCTCACAGGTCGAACAATAGAGAGAGGCTTCGGTTTGATTTGTATCCATCTTTTTTTAAACAAATCCCAACCATGGCGTTTGATTTCACACCACTTCCTCCCCTCCACCTCGTGTGTGTATATGTGTGTGTGTGTGTGTGTGTGTGTGTGTGTGTGTGTGTGTGTGTGATGCTGGAGATTAAACAAAGGGTCTTGTGAGTGAATATTGCAAGCACTCTACCGCCCACCTACACATTAGCCCAGAATGTTTCTTAAAGAGAGATCTGAGTCAGAGGCCAGCCTGGTCTACAGGGCAAGTTCCAGGATAGCCAGTGCTACACAGAGAAAACCCTGTCTCAAAAACAAACAAACAAACAAAACTCCACCAGAACAGGGAACGCAGATCAATGGATCTCTGGGTGGGCTGGGATGTGTGCCCTGGTCCACAACCCACATCACATACACCTTGCCAGATTTTCTATGTATTTTGTCGGCTCAGATTTTGTATCTGTGGTCTAGGCCCTCTTTACTGTAACCCAGTGTTGTCTTCATTCTGGCCTTCTATCTGTCCTTAGTGGGCCTTGCCACACCCTTTCTGACCTCAGGACTCTGGATTTGTTGTTTCCTTTATCTGCTCACTTCTGCCTGGCCCAGGATGGCCTTGAAACTTCTGATCTTTTCCCTCCGATAATCTCCTGCTTTAAATGTTAAAGCTCAGAGTATTTCCCCTCACCACCTTATCTAAAGCACCTACTTTTTCATTTTTAAATTGTTTGTGTATATGTGTCCAGGCACATTCCTGGCACTGTAAAGTATGGAGGTCAGAGAACAACTTCCGGGAACGGGCTCCTCCTCCTATCATGTGGGTCTTGGGGCTCACACTCAAGTCTTGAGATTTGGTGCCTTTCCAGGCTACGCTATTTCACCAGCCCAAGCCACCTGTCTTCCCGTGTTAACAGAAGTTGCTATAGTTACGCTTCCCTTGTTTACATTAATTTGCTGGCCTTTTCCCATATAGACTCCTCTAGAGAAAGAATCATGTTTGTCCTGAACAAGGTGATTTTCTTAGTTTTTAACATTCTGTGAATACCTGAGGACAAACATTTGCAAACATAGTAAGAAAACAAAATAGCATTACTAGTAATCAAAAGATTTGAGTTCTGAGTCTACCAGTCTGTTGTCCTGAGCTATACTTCACTTTATCTCATAGATTTTTTTTTCTCAGTCTGTGCTGGGGATCAAATCCAGGTCCTACTGCATGCTAGGTAAACACTCCACCACTGATCTATAATCCAGCTCTCCAGACCTCACTTTTTTTTTCTTTTTTCTTTTTTTTCTCTTTTTTTGGTTTTTCAAGACAGGGTTTCTCTGTGTTGCCTTGGCTGCCCTGGAACTCACTCTGTAGACCAGGCTGGCCTCAAACTCAGAAATCCACCTGCCTCTGCCTCCCAAGTGCTGGGATTAAAGGTGTGCGCCACCACCGCCCGGCCACTTTTTTGTTTTAAGTCAGGGCTCTACTCTGTATCCCAGGCTGGTTAGAAATGAACTATGTAGTCTAAGCTATCCTCTTCAAACTCATGGAGGTCCTCCTGCCTCAGATCCTTACAGGCACTCATTATTATGGAATCTGAGTATAAACTTAAAATCTACCACACAGAGATACAGAGAACTGACTTGAACCTTGTTTATTTCTTTTGAGACAAGGTCTCATTCTAGTGCTGGAATTATGGAAATACAACAAACACTACATCTGGCCTGAAGTGAACTTTAGAAGGCAAAATACCAAAGACTACAGAGATGGCTCAGCAGTTCAGAGCACTTGTTGCTCTCACAGAGGACCTGGCTTGAGTTCCAAGCACCTACATGGCAGCTTACAACTAACTACCTGTAACTGTAGTCCTAGGAGACCTTCTGGCATGGCCTTAGGCACATGCACACTTTGTTTGTTTGTTTATTTTGAGAAAGGGTTTTACTATGTAACTCTAGCTAGCCTAGAATATGTTGCCTAGGCTGGCTTCAAACTTACATACCCAACGAAAATAAAATTTGAGGATGATATAATAAAAATAATTCAGAGCTAGGCAGTGGTAGCACACATCTTTAATCCCAGCACTCATGCTCAGGAGGCAGAGGCAGATGGATCTTTATGAGTTCAATGCCAGCCTGGTCTACAGAGCAACTTCCAAAGCAACCAGGACTACACAGAGAAGCCCTGTATCTAAATAAATAAATAGTAAAATGCAAATCAGGTGACCTGTTGTATGCCTTTACTCATAGCACTGGGGAGGCAGAGGCCAGCCAATCTTTGTGACGTGGTTTACCTAGCTATTCCAGATAGCCAGGGCTAGGGAAAAAGAAAAGAAAAAAGACAAAATGTGTCAATACAATTAGTCAGATCAGAACTGTACAGTGTAAATTCAAGCTACAACAGAAGGAACTTAAAAGATCTCCTAGGAAAAGTAGCTGAGTCTGGCATCAACCTGCAGCCTAATCCTCAGCCCAATAGCTTAGAGTTTCTTTTGTGACTAGGTCTTCCTGTGTAGACTGAACTAGCCAAGAGCTCCACTCAGTGAATCTCCTCACTCTGCTTCCCACTGTTAATATGGCTCTTTTACTGGCCTACTGAGGACAGGTGGCACCTGACTTGGGGCACGGGATGTGACCCCCTACATTTGATAACACTATCTCTCCAGACCCCCCAAAGGGATTTCTACCTCCTCTAAGCTTCAAAGTTGAGCACCAAGTGGTTGTGGTAGAGCACAGCTTTAAACCTGCACTCAGGAGGCAGAGGGAGGCAGATCTGAGTTCAAGGCCAGCCTGGTCTACAGAGTGAGTTCCAGAACAGCCGGGGGCTATTCAGAGAAACATTGTCTGGAAAAATGAAAAAAAAAAAAAGTACCTGTGAGCACAGAAGAAAGGCCCATGCTTTGCACTGTCCCAGTATTCTCAGACTGTTTCTTCTGCCTCAGAGGATTAAGTGCTTGGATCGTGAGCACACACCCCTTCCTTTTCTTTAAATGATGTGGTCAGAAACTCTCCATTTGGATTAAACCTATTTTCATTTCATATTTGGTTCAGTGCAAGAGCGCCTGCTTGGTTTGCACGAGGCCCTGAGTTGCATCCTCAGTGCCAATAAAAAGACAAAGAAGGGCTGGGAATATAGCTCAGTTGTCAGAACGACTGCCTTGCATGCACAAGACCCTGGAAACACACTCCTACAAACACACACACATACACACACACACAAAGATGATGGCTATGACTCTGCCTGCATTTCCTTTTTGTTTTGTTGCTTTTTGTTTTTGCTTTTGGCTTTTCAGTATTCAAGACAGGGTTTCTCTGTGTAGCCCTGGGAGTCCTTCTGGAACCCATAGATCAAGCTGGCCTGGAATTCAGAGATCCATCTACCTGCCCCTGCCTCACACACCCTGAGATAAAAGGCACGTACCACAATACCACCCAGCAACTTTGCCTTCCTCGTTTAAACTCTCACTCTGAATGTTTGAACACAGTGGCATCCAGCAAGCTGTCACTTGGGAGTGGCAGAGGGGAAGAAGCTAGTTTTAGCAACATAATGTGAACAGTAGCAGCCTAGAGATGACCATCAGTGATTAATTCTTTGTATCAGTATTGAGTTTAGTTTAATGTAGCAACATTCTCTTCCTCTCTTCCTTAGTTGTTCTAGTTAACCCCAAATGTGTTGACCTCAAAGCTTTTTTTTTTTTTTCCTATTGTCCTGGAGTAGGATTGGAGGAGTTGGGTCTCAGGTCAAGGAACTTCTTAGGTATGAGGTTGCCTGTGGCTGCCTGATTCACACTGATGGAACACCAAGCACAGCTTCCTCCAGTAATTGTCAGAACAAAATTCGACAAGCTGGTGAATGCTAGCCATGCCTCTTGGGTCACTTCCTGTTTGTTACATTTTTTTTTTTTTGAGCCTTACCTTCAAGGTGATGGCAAGGGCAGACAGAGTTCACAAGGCTTGGCTTGGCGCTCCTGGACAGAGAACGCCTTGTCGGTGGTGCCACCTGCAGGGCATTAAGGAATTTGCTAGGCATTTTATGGGAACGGGAGGGAATGATTCTTCTCATTCTGCCTGCTCAGACTGAAATGTTCTTCCTGCCTTCCTTGATGAAGTCTTTTACTCTGAATATCTGCCGTGGATCGCAGCGTGGATCCCCCTTAAGGCTGAAAGACCCGTATTCGCTCTAATACTGTAACAGGCAATATTTAGGGCAGGGCCCAAAGCTGTAGTATCATCTCCTTCCTTGCTTGCCAATTAAATCTGTCATCTGTGAGATGAGTAACTGGAGTCCTCCCATTTTAACAGTGACCTCTGGGGAAAAGTGAGGAACGCCAAGCCCTGAGCCGATTTTAGCATGGTGGGGTTTTGTTGTTGTTTCATTGTTGTTTTGATTTTGTTTCTTGCAAATGTTAAGGCTTATGAGATGCCAGGTTTGACCACCTAAGTTTGATCCCCAGAATCCACATGGTGGAAGAAGGGACCACCTAACAGGGTCCTGTTAACTCCTGTAACAGAGCAAGGCATGATGGAAATCTGCAGTGCAAAGGAAGAAGTAGGCCCAGAAGGTACTGGGGCTTCATGACAAAACAAGAGCCAATTCCCAGTTCGACCCCTAACCCTTTGGGACTCCTCTTCTCCAGAAGGGCTTAAAGAGACTGGGAGCTGGAAGGAGAGTGTGTGCGTTTTATAAACCTTTAAAATGCACATTGACTATAAACAATACGGATCTTAAGATGGCCACGGACGCTTGTACTTTCCTGTAAGCCTAGTATTTGGGAAGCTGAGGCAGAAGGACTACCATAAAAAAAAAAAAAAAAAGCCAGGGTGTAGTGGCAGATGCCTTTAATCTCAGCATTTAGTCAGAGGCAGGAGGCTAGCCTGGTATACAGAGCTGGATAGCCAGGACTTCAAAGAGAAACCCTGTCTCGAAAACCAAAAACAAACAAAACCCCCAAACAGCAACTACAACAAACCAGGCTTAAAAGGGAAATAATCATGACATAATAATTTTGCAGCCTTCTGTGGGCCACAGGCACTGCACCCTGAACAACTTCTGTCTGATCTTCCTGCCTCCACCTCTTGAGTACTGAGATTATAGGCCTCAGCCACCATGCCAGGATGAATGCTGTGCTGGGGACCAAACCCAGGGCTTCATGAATGCTGGGCAAACATTCTACCAAACTAAGCTACAAATGCACTTCTGCATCCCCAGAGTTGTTGCTTTGAGACAGGGTCTTTGTAGTCCCGGTGTGACAGGAGTTGGGTTTTTTTGTTTGTTTTTTTTTTTTTTTTTTTTTTTGAGACGGGGTTTCTGTGTAGCCCCGGCTGTCCTGGAACTCACTCTGTAGACTAGGCTGGTCTCGAGCTCAGAAATCTGCCTGCCTCTGCCGCCCAAGTGCTGGGATTACAGGCGTGCGCCACCACTGCCTGGCGTAGATGTTCTTTATGCATGTGTGGGAGCATGTGAGGCCAGAGGGCAACCTCAACGTTGTTTCTCAGGAGCGGCCCACCTTGTTTTGGGGTGTCGACTTTTATTATATGTACACATATGGATAACGTGCAGGTGCCAGAAGGCACTGGGGTCAGATATCCCTGGAGCTGGAGATAGGAAGCCAACAGTTGCTGGTGCTTGGGTGACTTTGGGTCCTTTGCAAAAGAACTGTGCTCTGCTAGGCCATCTGTTAGCTTGTACATTGTTTTTTTGAGAATCTCTCACTGGGATGTGGGGCTTGACTTACTGGTTCACAAGCACAAGGGGATCTTCTCTGCTTATTCAGCACCAGCATAAGCTGCCATACTTGTTTGCTTTTCTTGGGACAGGGTCATTGGAGCTCAGGGCAGCCCCTTGTATTCCTGACCCTCTGGCTTTTATTTCTGGCCTTTAATCCCACACTTGGGAGGCAAAAGCAGCCCTGGGCTACATACCAACTGGATAACAGGACTATACAGGTAACAGACATGGCAAGATAAAAGTATATCAGCAGTTTCGTCACTTGCCTTGTCTGAGGCCTTTTGTTCAAATATCCTCACGCATAGTCGTGTAAATGGACTAACATTTACCAATGCTCCCACACTCTGTAATGCAGTACCCCTGTAGACCTCTCCTTAGCACTAAGGGTGAGACTCAACTTCCCTAACACCCTCATGCAGGATTAGGGTAAACCCTAGTCTGCAAAGTGAAATCAGGGCCTTCATACCACCACCAAGGTGTTTACAGTTCACAACTCTCACTCCTTCCCTCCAAGCTCAAAGTTAGCCTGGCTGGGCTGGACCCAACGAAGGCACTGAAGGAATGAATGCACCACAACCAGCCTGAAGGACCATTTGACATCTTGGCAATGCTTTATGTAGTGTGGAATCAGAGGTGATGTCAGAGACTTAGGCTAGTGCTTCCCTAGTACACAAGAAGCAATGAATCACCGATTCACCTATAATTACTATCACGGGGGATTAAAATTGGAGGTGCAGGCCTAGGCTCATCTGGGATAAATAAAGAGTATACAGAAAATTGTTTTCTTAAAGCTTTTACTTTGAGACATCATGGAAAACTGAGAGGTACACACATGGAGAAGACATGATCACAGAATGGAAACAGCACAGAAGCATCAGTGCCTGCGGCTAATGCTAGAGCTGGAGTTTGACATGATACGGGGGCTGGAGGAATGGACTTAGTATTCCTCTCCTTCTTCCTCACCCTCACCCTCCACAGAATCCACACCAACCTCCTCATAATCCTTCTCCAGGGCAGCCATGTCCTCACGGGCCTCAGAGAACTCTCCCTCCTCCATGCCCTCACCCACATACCAGTGCACAAAGGCACGCTTGGCATACATCAGATCAAACTTGTGATCTAGGCGGGCCCAGGCCTCAGCAATGGCTGTGGTGTTGCTCAGCATGCACACAGCTCTCTGGACCTTGGCCAGGTCACCACCAGGTACCACAGTGGGAGGCTGGTAATTAATGCCAACCTTGAAGCCAGTGGGACACCAGTCTACAAACTGGATGCTGCGCTTGGTTTTGATGGTGGCAATGGCAGCATTGACATCTTTGGGGACCACATCACCTCGGTACAGCAGGCAGCAAGCCATGTATTTACCATGGCGAGGGTCACATTTCACCATCTGGTTGGCTGGCTCAAAGCAGGCATTGGTGATCTCTGCTACAGAGAGCTGCTCATGGTAGGCTTTCTCAGCAGAGATGACAGGGGCATAGGTGGCCAGAGGGAAGTGGATGCGAGGGTAGGGTACCAGGTTGGTCTGGAATTCTGTCAGATCAACATTCAGGGCCCCATCAAATCTGAGGGAAGCAGTGATGGAAGAGACAATCTGACTAATAAGGCGGTTAAGGTTAGTGTAGGTTGGGCGCTCAATGTCGAGGTTTCTACGACAGATGTCATAGATGGCTTCATTGTCTACCATGAAGGCACAATCAGAGTGCTCCAGGGTGGTGTGGGTGGTGAGGATGGAATTGTAGGGCTCAACCACAGCAGTGGAAACCTGGGGGGCTGGGTAGATGGAGAACTCCAGCTTGGACTTCTTTCCGTAATCAACAGAGAGCCGCTCCATCAGCAGGGAGGTGAACCCAGAGCCAGTGCCCCCGCCAAAGCTGTGGAAAACCAAGAAGCCCTGGAGACCCGTGCACTGGTCAGCCTGTGAGAGAAAAGGAAATGTAATGTTTTATCAGGAGGGCATACTCTTAGCACTATTTGCAAGTCCTTTAGGTTGGGAACCCTATCTACCTGATAGAAAAAACTTGACATATTTTGACAGATACCGAGGCACCCTCCCATTCCATTTTAAAACCATCCATATATGGCATTTACCAGCTTGCGAATTCTGTCCAAGACAAGGTCAATGATCTCCTTGCCAATGGTGTAGTGGCCACGGGCATAGTTATTGGCAGCATCCTCCTTGCCTGTGATGAGCTGCTCAGGGTGGAAGAGCTGGCGGTAGGTGCCAGTGCGAACTTCATCTGGAAAAGGGGAAGACATCAGCCACCCACCAACCAAGGACCCTCACAGGCTCACTCACCCTTCTGGATCTACAGAGAGATTCTGAGTATGTGATCAAGAAGGAATGCCTCAGGGAAGGGAGCCCCCAGCCAGCTTACCGATAACTGTAGGTTCCAGGTCTACAAACACTGCCCGGGGCACGTGCTTGCCAGCCCCTGTCTCACTGAAGAAGGTGTTGAAGGAGTCATCTCCTCCCCCAATGGTCTTGTCACTTGGCATCTGGCCATCGGGCTGGATGCCATGTTCCAGGCAGTAGAGCTCCCAGCAGGCATTGCCGATCTGGACACCAGCCTGGCCAACGTGGATGGAGATGCACTCACGCTGTGGAAGGGAAGGAAGAGAAGAAAAACATCTATAAGCAATGTCTCAAGTAACTGGAGTTCTTCGTAGTACAATGTTACAAATTCGGCCACATTCCACACCTAGGCGTGGTTACTGTTTTCTCTTCTTGAAAACCAATATATTAAGACCTTTGAGTTCTGCTTTTGCTCCGGTGTCCAGATTCCCGAACAATTCTAGACTTAGGAAGCACGTGGCTGGAGCAGGGAGGGGAGGTGCCTAGCTGCTGGGACAAGGGGCAGGGCTCTGCGGAATGTGACAAGGGAGGAATTTTCAGAGCATGCATCTCCTGCGGCCTGCAGGCTGTTGGTTTTCAGCCTCCTCTATTTGTAGGCACAGAGCTCAGCTCCTCCACATCCGCCCTGGTTCAGCAAGGGATTATCAACTGCCCAGATCCGATTTCTGGACCCTCAAAACACTTCAATGTCATCATCTGGCCCCACACAAATTTCCAACTGGAGACAGTTGAACTCCTTGCCTTTGGAAAACTACGATTTGCGGAATACAGTTGAGGAAATATTCCCCATACTTCCTATTGCTTTCATTAAAAGCAAAAAGGTCGCGGCTGAGGTTGGAACTCTGTAACTGCTGGTTTAGAATGGTGGCGATTCTATGTTTGACCATCAGCTCAAAACCCGGATCCACTTGGGGACACACCCTAAACGAATTAGACCCGCAGTGGCTCAGCGCGCACGCGCACACTGCGGAGGCTGTTCCCGCCGCTCTCAGGCGGGAATGTAACGGCTGCGCATGCGTCTTTTGTCTCCGGCGCCTTCCCGCCCCCGCCTTTTCTCCCGAAAGAGGAAGTGAGGGCGGGGGGTTGGGAGGGGGGGAAAAGCCGCGCGCGCGCCCGCCAAGCAGCAAGCAAGGGAAGGGTGGGGGAAGGGCCCGGGCGGGAAGACTGCAGTCTGAAAGCGCCATGCTGCATGTTTGGGCAGGGTGTGATGTCTGGGAGACCGAATTCCAGGGAGATCAGAGTGGCCCTTCTCCCCCAAACCAGGGTGGTCCCCAGCAGCATGGGCCCCAAGCTCTCCTGCACGCGCACCCCTCGATCACAGCCCCGGGCGAGCTCCTTCCTCTTCTCCATCTCCCCCTCCCCTCCACACACCGACCCACACTCACCATGATCGCTACGGGTTAGAAGGCGAGGGTGATAGAAGCAGACACCGGGTCACGGTTACCGTTCCCGACAACTAAGAGTCGAGGTAAGTAACGCAATGAGGCGGAGGCGCCGGCGCCCGGGCTTCTTAAGTAGCAACTGGGGAGGGGCGGGCGCGGCCGCTGGTCACCGTCCCTCCCCGGGCCAGCCGCGTCCAATGGGCGCCAGACCTGACCGCCGCAGAGGCGGGCTCGGCTCCGAGCCCCCTCCTCGCGTGGGCCCGCGGGGCGGAGTGGCCGCCGGGGCGCGCGCCATGCTGCAGACAGGGGCGCGCCGCTGCAATGCGGGGCGGCGGCGGGTACTGCCGCAGAGGCGACCAGGGGGAGACTCGCTCCATGTGGGCGAGCCCTGGGACTTGGCGTGTCCGCAGTTTTAAAGGTGAAGCAGCATCCTAATATGCTTGAGGTCCGGATAGCTCAGTTGATTATATTCACGTGGCCACACTGGATGAGTGAGTTTTACCTTGCTCTTTGCTTCCTTTAAAGGCTGTGCATTCTGTACTTACCTGCTGTGAAAGGCCCTTATGAAGGCGAGTAGCCATGCTTGATCTATTATAATGACTGGTTCTCAAAACTAAGGGTATCAAGTACTGGAAGCATTTTGAATCACCCAAAGGATGGTAGTAGCTAAGCACGGAATATTGAGCTTGTTAAAATAAGGGCAGACTAGGCCCCGGCTTTAGCCTGGAATAACCCAAGTAAGGACTCTTTCAAAAGATTTCTAAAACATTTAAATCGTAGTTAAATTGAACAAGTGAGGCGAACCTGGAAGGAAAATGTCTCACAGAAGCATATTAGGGATTTCTCGTGCTATGTAAGTTTCCTAAAAGGATTGCTTGGCGTTAAGTACCAGATTATATACTACCCCCGAATTTATTTCAGGACCGCAAACCACTATTCATAAGGTGATCGGGGCTAACGTGTGGCTTTAAAATTGTCCTCATAGAAACACAGTGTAATTACCAAACTATTCAAAATGTCCTCCTGGCAGCGACAGCACGGAGCACAGATCCTTCGCAGCTGTGCAGCCTGAGAACGCCCCCTTTCAGATCCTCAGGCGCCTTTAGTCAGGTGCAGTTAAACAGAATTCCAGGAGTCACTGTAAAGGAATGCCTTGGCCGGTTAATTAGGAGAAGGAGCAGATGCCTGGTGTTAGAAGAGGAGGATCTGGTAGTGCTTCAGCAGATACCATGTGGGTGATTTGGGGGCCGAGGAAATGATTCAGTTAGGACCTGAGCTTGATTCCCCAGAACCCAACTGGCGTGTGGGACAGTCATGGTGGCTCGTGGTTGTATTGCCAGTGCTGCAGAGACAGAGGCTTAGTGGCTAGCCAGACTAGCCTTTCTGGACTAGTTCCAGGTCAGTGAAACCATGTATCAAAAACAAGCGAACAAGGTGGGAAACAGAAATACAGCCAAACATAAATTGCTAAGTGTGATAAATTTAAAACAAAACCCCTAAAGTTGATCTCTACCTCAAACATTCAAGGATCGGGGTTATAGGTAAGAGTTAATTCTCAGCTTCATTCACTTTTATTTGTGGAGATTGGGTCTCTCGCTTGGTCTGTGGCCAGGGAACGATACTAAACTGCTGATCCTCCTGCCTCCACTTTCCTAGTGCTGGATGTCTTAGGATTTCACGGCTGTGAAGAGACACCAAGACCAAGGCAACTCTTATAAAGGACATTTCATTGGGGCTGGCTTACAGGTTCAGAGGTTCAGTCTGTTGTCATCATGGTGGGAAAATGGCAGCATCCAGGCAGGCATGGTGCTGGAGAAGGAGCTTTCTATGACTTGTTCTGAAGGTAAACAGAAGACTATCTTCCAGGCAGCTAAGAGGAGGGTCTGAAAGCCACCCCCACATTTCCTCCAACAAGGCCACACCTCCTATTACTGCCACTCTCTGTGCTAAGCATATTCAAACCACACTGGGGTTACAGGTGTGGGGCACCGTGTCTTTGTGCAGTGCTAGGGATTAAACACAGGGCCTTAAAATGCTTCCTAGGGCAACAAGCATTCCACCACCAGTGAGACCATCTTCAGCCCCTCAGGAGGTGACTTTTGTTTTTTGAAAACTATGTTTCAGCCGGGCAGTGGTGGCGCACACCTTTAATCCCAGCACTTGGGAGGCAGAGGGAGGTGGATTTCTGAGTCCGAGGCCAGCCTGGTCTACAGAGTGAATTCCAGGACAGCCAGGACTACACAGAGAAACCCTGTCTCAAAAAACCACAAACGAAAACAAACAAACAAAAACCAACTCATGTCAGAACCAAACACTGGCCAGCCACAGCTTGTGTCCAGGTGGGAGTCACAATGACTTGCTTCACTTCTTGGAACACTGGTCTAGTTCCAGGACCTTCGTGCCTTCCTCCAGCTTGAGCATGCCTCTTTCCTGGCGCAGGCGGTACCTGTCAGCCATGGACTGAAGCATCCATTTAGTCCGAAACTTCTTTTGTTCAGAGCCATAAATTAAGATCTCGGTAAGATCAGAAGATTCCAGCGTCTTCAGCTCAAACGTGACCCGGCTCACCTGCTCGATGTGAGGCATTCGAGATCCCTGTGGGCCGAACAGAGAGTTTAGCACCAGCGTGTTGACTCGCAATACTTCTTGGAGACTATGTTTTTATGTGTAGCCACAACTATAGAGCACCCTGGCCTTGAACTCAGAGATCTGTCTTCTCTACCTCCGGAGTGCTGGGATTAAATGATGATGATGATTATTTTAACTAAGACCTAACAATTTTATTTTCACATTCACCATTATAATTTAAAACTGCTGGGACTGAAGACTTGGCTCAGTGGTTAAGAGCACCTGTTGCTCTTGCAGAGGACCCAGGTTCAGTTCCCAGCATTCACATGGTGGCTCACAACCATCTGTAATTCTGGTTCCAGGAAGTCTAGTGCCCCCTGGCCTCCAAGCACATCGGGCATATGAGTGGCACACAAACACACAACTAACTACATGGCAACTGCAAGTTTTAATCCTACTTCTCTGAGAGCAGCGGGGAGCATGTCCTTGTCATGCCTCTGAGCCAGTCAGACACAGCACCGTGAGGCACCGGTGAAATAGAAGAGATACTGTAGAAGTGATAGAGAAAGTACCAGCATCCCCACCATCTCCCTTGTGCCGAGTCATGCTGAGTCATCCCGTGTCATGTGGGTACCCTTGTGACAAGCAGGAGGTCTCATCATTGGAGGCCTATCTCAGCCACTTCTAAGTCACTTAAAAGTGACACTGTGGTTGGAAGATGCTTGGCCCAGGGAATGACACTGTTAGGAGGTGTGGCCTTGTTGCAGTGGGTGTGGCCTTTTGGAGGAAGTGTGTCACTAGGGGTGGGCAATGAGACCCTCCTCCTAACCACGCGGAAGGCAGTCTCCTGTTTGCCTTTGGAAGGAGAAGTAGAACTCTCAGCTCCTCCTCCTTCATGCCTGCCTGGACACCTCCATGCTCCTGCCTTGATGATAATGGACTGAACCTCTGAACCTGTAAGCCAGCCCCAATTAAATGTCCTTTATAGGAGATTCCTTGGTCATAGTGTCTGTTCACGGCAGTAAAACCCTAACTAAGACAGGCACACACATTTTTGGGGATTTTTTTTTTTTTAAGACAGGGTCTCACTATGTAGCTCTGGCTGTCCCAGAATTCACTCTATAAACCGGACTAGCCTTGAATTTGGAGATCCACTTGCCTCTGCCTCCCAAGTGCTGGCATTAAAGGCTTCTGCCACCACTGCCTGGCTTGGTACATACTTTTAATCTCGGTTCGATAGAAGGCTGGGGCAGGAAGATAGTAAGTTTGAGACCAGCTTAGGCAGTGTGGTAAGTTCCCGTTTCTCAGAATAAACGGCGGTGACACTAACAGGGAAGGAAAAACTCCCCAAAATGGCTTCTTTTTTATATCCCATTGGTCAAAACCAGGTTCAGTTCTGAAAGAGGAGGCCAGGAAGGCAAGGGTTGAGAGAGGAAGAGTTTGTTCTAATTTATCCCTCAGGAATGACCACCGACTCCCTTTCTCTCATCTGGAAAGCATGGGAAGAAGGCTGATTAAATGCTTTCTGTGGCTTAGATCTTGAGTGTCTCCTAGTTGTCGTCCATGTGTTGAAGGTATGATTCCCAGCCAGCAGTACCACTGGGTAGTAGTAGAACTTTTAGGAGATAGGACCTGATGGAAGGAAATCTCACTGGGGTAGGGGTGTGACTTAGAAGTGGATACTAGAGTGTGGGTCCTTGTCTTCCTGTCTTTTACTTCCTGGCTGCCACAAGCTACTTTTGCTAGGCACTCCAAACATTGGTGTACCGAAGAAGTTGCATCTCCGAAAAGGTCACCACAGTCTAGGGGAAGTCCCACAGAAGCTGCACTCCTGGAGACCCCTTGCACAGTTTGCATGTGCAACCCCCTCACAAATGCACAGACTCTCTAAATATGTGTTTTAAATATATAAAATATAATACAGCCCCAGTGAAGTAAAACACACGGGCTTGGGAGATGCCCAGTGAGCAAAGTGTCTGTCACTCAACTGTGAGGACCTGAGCTCTGTCTACTAACCATGTCAAAGCTGGCCCTGGTAGTGTGCATCTGAGACCCCCAGTGTGGAAAGCAGGAACTGAGGGAGAAGTATCCTGGTGCTCTCTGGGTAGCCATACTAACTGAATCTATGAGCTCTTATGTTCAGTGAGAAACCCTTGCCTAAGAAAATACTGTGGTAGGGCCGGGGAGATGGCTCAGTGGTTGAGAAAGCTTGAATTCAGTTCCCTACACTCTATCAGGTGGCTCACAACCGCCTGTTAACTTCAGCTCCAGGAGATCCGATGCCTCTACCTTCAAGGGCACCGCATTCATGTGCGTATACCCACATGGAGGCACACACAAACACAGAATTAAAAAGTAAAAAGAAAGGTAGTGGCCAGTCATAGTGGTGTGTGCCTCTGATCCCAGCACTCAAGAGGCAGAGGCCAGCTTGGGCTACAGAGTGAGTTCCGTGACAGGCAGGGCTATGTAGAGACACCCCTGACCCTGTCACCAGAGAGAGAGAGAGAGAGAGAGAGAAAGAGGGGGGGGGGGGAGAGAGAGAGAGGACAAAAATAGAAACTGAAGAAGATCCCCTCTGTAGACCTCTGACCTCCTGAACAGATGCACATGTGTTTGCACCCATATAAACACACACACATGCATGCATGCACACGCATACACACTGATTGTTCTTAGTCTTCCTTCCTTAATAACAGAGCCCTAATTTTGTGAGGAGTAAGGTTCCAGTTCCCATTGCAGCTATATTGGCCATGTCTGTGTCAGTGCTTAGTGGAAGGCATTTATCAGACAGTTTTGAGGGCGAGGTGGGTGGCCAGCACTTAGGAGGGAGGCGAAGGGAGGTAGATCTCTGTCTCAACAACAGAGAACGAAAAGAAAACTGTTCCTAACACACACATGTTTCCCCTTGCCTAGAATGTGGGTCACTGACAACCTTGAGCGCAAGGCAACCCTAAGTCACATGCTATCGATGGAAGAAGACAGAACATGGGTCCCCGTGACATTACCAAGCTACAGAAGCCTTGGTCTGTTGTATTGACTAAGTACGTTAGCAATAAACTCAGACTCACCAGTAATGTGTTGGTGACACAATAGGAGGAATCAAAGCATTTCCCCTTGGTGACATTAACCAAGAGTGAGCCCAGAGTTGAATTCTTTGCTCGGTTCTTCCTGTGTCTCCTGTGTCCTCTGTCTGTCCTGAGTGCTGTCTGGTGTCTGTCCTCCTGTGTGTTTCCTTTTTTTTTTTTTTTTAGATTTATTTTATGTATACGAGTATACTGTCACTGTCTTGAGATACACCAGACGGGGGCATCAGATCCCATTACAGATGGTTGTGAGCCACCATGTGGTTGCTGGGAATTGAACTCAGGACCTCTGGAAGGGCAATCAGTACTCTTAACCGCTGAGCCATCTCACCAGCCCCTCCTGTGTAATTCCTAATAAAGTGCTTTGCCTTTGCTTTTATTGACCAGCACAGAAAGCATCACATGGGAAAGGAATGGAGGGTACTTCATAGACATCTTTAAGAAGTTTACAATGAATGAAGTCACCGAACCAGATAACAAATGTTATCAAGCAACATCTTTGTGTTGCTTCAGCATTTATGGTGGATATTTGTTTCACAAAGTTGCTTTTTGCCTATTTGCTGTTTTCAGGATTTATTAACACACACTCACACACAGATCAGAGGCAACAGAAGTTTTAGGTTGTAAAATATAATTGCTTTGGAAATACAAGGCAAAAAAAAGTTCAATTGTTCCATTGTTCTCAGGCTAAACTGGCTGAGTTCACAGCACAACACACCTCAAGGGGTATTATGAATGTTGGCTATGAGGTCCAGCAAATGTTCCTGTCTTTTAGAATATAAGAGATATTTCGCCGGGCGGTGGTGGCGCATGCCTTTAATCCCAGCACTTGGGAGGCAGAGGCAGGCAGATTTCTGAGTTCGAGGCCAGCCTGGTCTACAGAGTGAGTTCCAGGACAGCCAGGGCTACACAGAGAAACCCTGTCTCGAAAAACAAAAACAAACAAACAAAAAAAATAGAATATAAGAGATATTTCTACAGTACTTCATGGCCACAGGCTGCCTACCTCTGAATTTCCTATTGTAGAAGAAAGTTTGTTTAGGAATTTGGTGTGGTGGGGTGTGTCCCTGTGATTTGGAGCTAATGGAGATTCACCAGTGTAGCTCACACCTGTCATACCAGTGTCCGAGAAAGCAGAAGCAGGAGGATGGATATTTGTTCAAGGTCAGGCCAGTTACACAGTTGTAGGCCGGTTACACAGTTCTAGGCCAGCAAGGACTACTTAGTGAGACTTAGGGTTTTTGTTTTTAGATAGTCCTGGGTATCTTGGAACTCACTATGTAGACAAGGTTGGCCTTGAACTCACAGAGATTCACCTGTCTCTGCCTCCCAAATGCTTAAAGTTTAAAGGCATCTGCCTCGACACCCTGGCCCAAGACTATGCAAAACAAAAACTAAGCAAAAACCCTCAAAATAAAACATAAGCATGATATTAATAAAACATTGTTTGAGAGATGCTTTCTAGATAATTTTCATTAGTGGGTCTAATTTTTTGGAATATATGTTACACCAGTGTATTTGTCTTCTCCACACACGTGTGTAAGCCCTTTTCTGTTACCTGTCCTGTGTTTGTAACTACTCACCCTCAGAACTTACTTAAAACAGCTATTCATGAGTAGGAAAATGTTCTTGATTCCTTGTGTCGTCTGGCATCAACTGGGAGGTCTAGAGTGGCAGATACCTTGGGCTCTGGTCCCCTGTTGGATGCGATAGGGCAGTTCTTTTCCACATCACCTTTCTTTCCCTCCACACATTCTTTTATCCATTGGTAATCTAGCTGGAGCTTCTTTGCAGGGTGGCTCGCTTTTAAAAGAAGGAGAACAAAGCTCCAGGCATCTTAAAGGGCTTGACCTGGATTTGGCACGCAGTCAAGTGCTTCAAGCACTTAGACACAGCTTCGGCTACAAAAAACGGTGACTCACAAGGCTGAAGGCACCGAGATGCGTCATTGTCCTAAAACTGCAGTCACTTGAGGTCCTTGGAACTCTGCCTTGGAAGCCTTGGAAGACCATCCCACAAACACCAGGGGAGATGAGGGTAGAGCAACATCCTGGCAGCAAAAGTAATGATTCATAACAAAAGAGGAGATTAGCAGCTGGTCGGCTGTCTTGCAGGACTGGAGCAGAGACAGGGATGGACAGGACCCCTGACCACGACTCTTTTTTTTGTTTGTTTGTAATGTGTATTGGTGTTTTGCCTATGTGTCTCTGTGTCAGATCACCTGGAAACTGGAATTACAGACAGTTGCGAGCTGCTATGTAGGGGTGCTGGGACTTGAACCTGGGTCCTCTGGAAGAGCAGCCAAAGCTCTTAACCACTGAACCATCTCTTCAGCCTGAGTCCCTAACTAGAACTATTAATTCTGAATATATCTTTCTTCCTGCTCCAGATCTTTGCTTAAAGCTGAGCTTGTATCAGTACCTTGAAGATGAACTTGGAGTTACTGGGCTCCCTTTACGTGTGCCCCCGGGCTCCAGGATGATGGAATCTCCTTTCCCTGATCCACACTGTTATCCCCAGCTTTGACGGTTACCTTGGGCTGAGTGGTCAAGCCTGGCTCCTTAGGGCTGCTGGAGCTGAGGCTTCTGTTCTAAAACTCCACTTACGCCTTGGGTGAGTCACAAACCATGGGGTCTCAGTCCTTAGTTACAGGTAACCATAAAAGAATGGGAAAAGGCCGGGCGGTGGTGGCGCACGCCTTTAATCCCAGCACTTGGGAGGCAGAGGCAGGCGGATTTCTGAGTTCGAGAGTTCGAGGCTAGCCTGGTCTACAGAGTGAGTTCCAGGACAGCCAGGGCTACTCAGAGAAACCCTGTCTCGAAAAACCAAAAAAAAAAAAAAAAAAAAAAAAAAAAGAATGGGAAGGATCAAACGCTCCCATAGAGATCTTGGAGTCACTTTTGTTACAGGGACTTTCTCTTTTCTTTTGACTTGGGCAGAGATTACTGCTCTCTCATTTGATAAAGCAGAGGGACAAGTGTCCCTGCTCTGTGGGCTCGAGAGACTGACTTAAATTCCCTAACTTGCTTGTCCTTGTTGTTTCAGGTCAGCTTGGAGGCCCTTTGGAGCTGTTTGGACATCTGCCATTTGCCCTGAAATACTGTCTCTTTTGCTCTGGGGTTCTTTTGAACTATTTGAGTATCTACTGTTTGTCTAACAGGCCTTGTCTTTGGACTCTTGAGAAAATCTGAGGTCATTTGAATTATTTGGGCATCTGCTAAAAGGGCCAGGCTCGCCCCCCTGCCCCCCCGCCAGGGTTTCTGTGTGTAGCACAGGCTGTCCTAGAACTCTCTTTGTAGACCAAGCTGGCCTCGAACTCACAGAGATCCATCTGTCTCAGTCTCTGAAGTGCTGGGATTAAAGGCATGTGCCACCACTACCTGGCTGCACCTAGACTTTTAACATACAAAATTGGACAGTAAAATTCTTTTGATGTTTCTACCTCCTGTAATTAGTACTTTTTGTTTGTGCATATGCTTCAGCCATCACACTCTGTCTCCTTCTCATGTATTAGCTTATCACCAGGCCAAGAAACCTGGAAAGCCAGGTTAGCAGATACTCCAGTTCCCTCGAGATTGAGTATTCAAACACAAGAGAGGAATTGGAACAGTTATTTAGAAGATACTTTGTTACACACTGTTGGCTCCTGACTAGAGCCACAGAGCTGAAGGCAGGAAGCTAAGTCCTTGCCTTAAACCTACAGTCGGCTGGATTCCAGAAATGTAAACCATCAGCCAGCCCCTCCCCCCACCGCACCCACCACCGCTCTCCCATGCCTCACATAGTTACTTAACAAGGGCAAAGCTGCACTCTGGAGCAAAAACAATCATCCTGTAGAAGCTAGTGATGCAGATTAACAGTTTGTCAGCCGCCCTGCTGGACTGGAGCTAAGCTGATAGACGGGCTATCCCTTCACCAAGATGGCTTAATTCTCGTACTGGTTACTCCTAGCCTCAGTTCTTCCTCTGATGAGCCTAAAGTTTGTTCCTTCCCAGTGGGTCAGTTAAATGTATCTCCCCTGCTCTCTCACTGTCATTTGTCTCTGGTTGGCATATTGGGACAGGTAGGGGAGCCTAGCTGGTTGGTGCTGCTCACGCTGGGACTTCCTCTGCAAGAGCAACTCACACACACACACACACACACACACACACACACTAATGAAACATTAAAAACACCTTATCCAGCCCCACCTGTTAAGTTTGTACTGATAGACCAAATCTTTTAAATTCAGACTCCATTTTAGAGAACCTGACCTAAGTTTGAACTCAGGTAAACTTAACAGGCTGGTACCTAGCATTAGTTTCCAAGTTGCCCCCCTACAAAACCTGAGCCTAACTCCAGTCTCTAGGCTAATCCTCAACAAGACCAGTGTCTCCAGGTTACACCCTCAACAAGACCAGTCTCTCCAGGTTATTTCCCCTTCAAACCTGCACCCCCAGGTTTCAAGCCCACCCTCTGTCTAACGACCACCCATGACCACCCATGCAGAGGGGAGCAGAAGTTAAGTTTAGGATATGACTCCCAGCACCAGCCAATTATATTAAAGACCACAATAGCTTTCCAATGAGATGCTTACACGTTCAACCCCCACTTGCTGCTTACTATAAAGTCTTGCCATGATAGACATTCGGGGCTCCCACACCACCAAAACCATCCTTCGTGTTGGCAGTGTGTTGGGGCAGGGAGGGGGAGGGGTGTTCCAAGCTAGCTCAAATAGAATAAAGACCTTGCTGTGAGTTGCATCAGATTAGCTCCTGTCTGGTTTTTTGTTTTGTGTGTATGTGTGTGTTTGTGTGTGTGTGTACCATTAATATTTCCCTGACACTACAATACTATTTCCCTATACTGTGGATCTAGGGCACTAAACCATTTAGGGATATTCCAAATCAAAATTACAGTATAAACCAGTACCCCTTTACCCTGGAACCACAGTCAAGATGTGGGAGTGGCCAGTGAGGAAGACATTTACTGAAGTTTATACACTGTGATTTTTTTTTTTTTTTTTTTCCCAATTACTTTCTTCTTTGTGTATGTGTGTTACCCGTGTGCATTCAGGTGCTCGCAGGAGTACATGTGTGAGTGTGTGTGCACACTCGAGCGTGTGTCCACACAAGTATGTTTAAGAAGGCATCTCATGGAACCAGAAAGTTGGCTTAATGATTAAGAGAAATTATTGCTCTGAGGAGATTGGTTCCCAGCACCTACAGGGCTGCCCATAACCGCCTACAGGGCTGCCCGCAACGGCCTGTAACTGCTTCCAAGGGACCTGACCTCTGTAGGCTCCTGTGTGCATGTGGTGTGGTGTGTGTGTGTGTGTGTGTGTTTGT
This sequence comes from Grammomys surdaster, assembly GCF_004785775.1. NCBI lineage: Eukaryota > Metazoa > Chordata > Mammalia > Rodentia > Muridae > Grammomys > Grammomys surdaster. The sequence continues at coordinate 1,356,810 of NW_021620574.1, read as the reverse complement.
GCACACACACTCAGGTTCCCTTCTCCCTCTACCCCTCCCTACACATACACACACACACACACACAGAGGCCTGAAACTTACAGAGACCCACCTGTCTCCGAGTCCAGAGTTCTGGGTTTAAAGGCCTGCATCAGGCCTTTCTTACCTTAGTTTTTGAGATAGGGCCTCTTACTGAACCAGGAGTTCATTGATTCAACTAGACTGACTAGCCATCAAGCAAGCCGCAGGGATCCAATGAGATTACAGTACATTTCAGTAAATTTGAATCTGCTGAACCATCTCTCCAGCCCCCTTTTGCAATTCGCCTTTGATTTGTTCTGAGACTGGTCTCGTTTCGTTGACCTGGAACTCTCTATGTAGCTCAGCCTAGCCTTGAGCTTGAGGCAATCCTCCTGTACCCGACATTCTGCAATTAGCAGGCTAAATTCTTAGTAGATATGTGATAACTGTACCTATTTATGCAGTACAGTGTGGTATTAAAAGTCAGAAGTGGGGCTGAGAGGGTGTGGCTAACGTGCTTGCTGTGTGAATATGAGGACTTGGAATCAGATCCCCAGCACCAACAAACAAACAAACAAACAAACAAACAAAAAACCAACTGTGGAGCTGGAGAGATGGCTCAGTGATTAAGAGCACTGACTGCTCTTCCAGAGGACCTGAGTTCAATTCCCAGCAACCACATGGTGGCTCACAACCATCTGTAATGGGATCCGATGCCCTCTTCTGATGTGTTTAAAGATGACAACAGTGTACTCACATACATGAAATAAAAAAATATTTTTTTTTTTTTTTTTGTTTTTTGAGACAGGGTTTCTCTGTATAGCCCTGGCTGTCCTGGAACTCACTCTGTAGACCAGGCTGCCCTCTGCTGCCACATCCGTGTGCTGAGATCATAGGCGTGTCTGCCACACTTCACTTCAGCCTGCTGCTTATGCTGTGTTACATTTGTTGACACATTAAACTCAAACTTCAGTTATACCAAATTTTCATTGTTGATATTGTTTTGTTTTGTGTCGAGATGGTCTCACCATGTAACTCTGGCCGGCCTATAAGTGTTATATAGACTACACTGGTCTTGAACTCACAGAGATTCACCTGCTTCTGCCACACACTTGCTGGGATTAAAGATGTGCCCCTCCATATGCAGCTTCAAAACAAACAAACAAAACCTGTTTACTTGCTGTTAATTAATAATGGTTCTTACCAGGCATGATAGCACATGCCTTTAATCCCAGCATTCAGGAGGCAGAGACAGATGAGTCTCTGTGAGTTCAAAACCAGTGTTGTCTACACAGCAAGCTCCAGGGTAGCTAGCTCCAGGCTTCATAGTAGGACCCTGTCTCAAAAAAAGCAACAACCACAAAGCAAAAGAGGAAAAAAAAATTAAAACTGCTTTTCATTTGTTCTTACCTTTTTCTTTCTTTCTTTCTTTCTTTTTTTTTTTTTTTTTTGAGATACTGTTTCTCTTGTAACAACCAATGCTATCCTGGAACCTACAGAATTCGCCCTGCCTCTGCCTCCCTGGTGCTGGAACTAAATGCACGTCCACCACACCTGGCTAAGATTGTTTTGTTTTTAAAGCAGAGCTGGAATTTAGTAAAAGGAGATTTAAAGTACAGGGTCTCACAAAAAGTAAAGCACATCCAAGAGTGTTTGTATGGGGGCTTCTCAGAGGAGTGCCACTTAGCACTTAGGCTGTCCTTTAACCATGTCACCTTTGTATATAATACATTCTAATTCCTTTAATCCTCTCTTCTCACACCCCCTCCCTTCCAGCCCTGAAGATCTTGCTCCTCTACAAATCCCTTTCTTTCATCTGGTAAGCCTGTTTTTGTTACACTTTATGTTTTGTTTTATTTTTACTTTCTTTTATTGAGACAGGGTCTCTTCCCTAGATAGCCCTATCTGTCCTGAATTCACTAGGTAGACCAGGCTGTACCTGAACTCACAGAGATTAAAGGCAAGTGCCACCATGTCCAGACTCATTACATTTCGTTTTAATTCTTTCTGTTCGAGTATGTACGGGGAGGAGGCAGAGGTCAGAGGACAACTGTCAGGACTCAGTCCTTGCCTGCCACCATGTGGATCCTGAAGATAGAATTTAGCTGGTCAGATGAGGTGACAGACAGACACCTTTACCTGCTGAGCCATCTCGATGGCCCTTGAACTCATATCTCTCTCTTCTGTTCTGTGATAACTGATTTTAACCAAGGCCATTTCTATAACTGTGAGTTCACAACTAGCCTTTGGGCCAGTCTTGGTGGCACAAGATTTTAATGCCAGTTACTCAAGAGGGAGAGAGCTCTGCACAGTGAGACTCCAGATAGCCAAGGCTACATAGTGAGACCCCATATTAAAAAAACAAAAAAACAAAAAAAAAAAACAAGGGCAGGAGAAATGGCTCAGCAGTTAAGAGCACTGCCTGTTCTTCCAGAGATCCTGAGTTCAATTCACAGCAACCACATGGTGGCTCACAACTATCTGTAATAGGATCTGATGCATTCTTCTGATTGATGTGTCTGAAGACAGGTACAGTGTACTCATATACAAAAGGAGAGAGAGAGAGAGAGAGAGAGAGAGAGAGAGAGAGAGAGAGAGAGAGAGAGAGAGAGAGCCGGACAGTGGTGGTGCACACCTTTAATTCCAGCACTTAGGAGGCAGAGGCAGGTGGATTTCTGAGTTCGAGGCCAGTCTGGTCTACAGAGTGAGTTCCAGGGCAGCCAGGGCTATACAGAGAAACCCTGTCTCGAAGAGAGGGGGGGGGGGGAAGCCCAACTATTTACTGGAGCTTCAGGACTCAGCAGTGGATCCACTACAGGGCATTTGAGTAACTACGTTTACCATTTACATCCCCTTAACTGGCAATGTCAAATAAAAAGAGCAGCTGATACAAAAAATATAATTTGTTTCCACTAAGAGCAGAAAGAAATGTAAGACTGTTCCAGACAGAGGGCTCTTCTGCCCAGCTGGACTGGCCTCAGGGCTCGGTTTCTAAAGAAACGCTCAATCTAAAACTACTTCTAATCGGTGTGCCGGCTCAGCAGATGAAGATGTCAGCGACCTGATCCATCCCTGGAGCCACACAGCGGAAGGAGGGAACTCCGCCTTCCACACTGCTGCCCGGACCTGTGCCTCACAGCCCCGAGCACACAAAATGCAGAAAAGTAATTTGTAAACCTAGCTGTTTGGGAGTTGAGCTGATGCTGCTGCCTGCAATATTCCACATTACTTTTCTTCTTTGAGTTTATTGGCCCGTATTACAAAAGGGATATCCTTAGAGAGTTATTCAGATTTAATTAACACATTAGATTGACTACATTCATTAGGCTTTCAACCTGATATTCAGCAAAAGATGGGTTTGGGAAAAAGATTAACTATCTAGGTCAAATGTAGGAGGCACTTGCTTGGAGAACAGGCATCTTTTGGGAAATTTGGACAGCGGAGACAGAAGCATGTGGGATGTGGGACGACACACCTACCAAGGTAGCTGTCCAGGTAGCATGAAAAGCAGCTGACAGAACCCCAGGACACATTTACAAGTCACTATTTTCTCTGTTCGTGGCATACCATCAGCAGTTAACTGAAAGATTCTGACCTTAAACTAGCTACTTTCAACACCTAAAGTTCGAGGATAGCTTGTGCTATCTAGCAGGGTTGCTATCTAGCCCGGCCTGTTAGAAAACAAAACAACCTCCCATTTTAAGTAATTTTAATGATGTGAAATATAAATACTAAAACCAGTATTTTTTTTTTTTTTGCTTTAATCTCTGTGATGGCATTTTCTTTCTAGCTTTGTTTGTTTGTTTGTTTGAGACAAAGTTTCTCTTCCTAACGGCTCTGCGGGTCCTGGAACTTGCTATGTAGACCAGGCTGGCCTTGACCTCACTGAGATCTGCCCCTGTGATGCATTTTCATTCTGGTGTGCCACACTTCCTTCTCAGTCACTGTCTTGTACTCCCCATTAGCTATTTCCTTCCTTCTCCCTTGTGGTAATACTTACAAATATATTTTGGATCATATGGTTTAATACACTAAGATAACTTTAAAATAACTAGTGCAAACATCAACTAGAAACAACAGTTCTATTATTTGTATTTTTATTTATTTATTTATTTATTTTTATTTATTTATTTTGGTTTTTCGAAAAAGGGTTTCTCTTATAGCCCGAGCTGTCCTGGAACTCACTCTGTAGACCAGGCTGGCCTCGATATTATTTGTATTTAAAGGCCCGTCTTATTTGCAACCCTGGATGGCCTGGACCTTGCTTGCTATGTAGAGTGGGCTGGCCTCAAACTCACAGATCTCCCTCTGCCTCCTGAGTACCGGGATTAAAGGAATATGCCAACATGCAGGGCATTTATATATGTATGTATGTGTATATGTACATATTCTATTTTCCAACCATTTTTTATGAAAAGGTCTCATGTAGCCCAAGCTGGTCTGCAGTTTGTTATATAGTAGCTGGACCATTTAATCCTCCTGCCTCTGCTTCCCAGGCCTGAACCACAAAATCTTTTTTATTGTTCTTTCATCTTAAGGTACTGAATTTTCATACCCTATAGTGGTAATCTGTCACCTTCACAAAGTGTGCAGTTAAACGGCAAGAGAAGGTGCCTCCATTACATTAGCCTGTAATTAAGTCTTTGGGAGAATTTTCTTGGTTAATGATTGGCCTGGGAAGGCTGGGTCCATAGTGGGTGGCGCCACCCTGAGCAGGTGGTCCTGGGTCAGATAAACTGCAAAAAGAGTACAGCATGGCACAAGCCAGGAAGCCCCACTCCTTCATTGCCCTTTTCAGCTCCTGCCTCAGCCCCTCCCCCAGCTCCCCTTCATGGACAGTAAGATTGAATAAACCCTTTCCTTCCCGGGTCTCTTTTGGTCATGCTGTTGATTTCAGCCAAAGCATGAAAGCTGGGACATACCCAAATACAGAACACAAGACAACTTTTAAGACAGGGAGTATTTTATTTAAAATCCATCAGTGAAGTGGACGACTTGCGTCTCTGACAAATCCTTCATATTTAAACCATAAGTCAGTAACCGTATGAAAGCACACATTGCCACATACAAATTAACTGATCAGACCACGACTTTCTATGTTGGAACAGAATAAACATCCCTGTGAAAGCAGCACCTTGTGACATTTAATTTAGTATTCCTCTCCTTCTTCCTCACCCTCACCTTCCACAGAATCCACACCAACCTCCTCATAATCCTTCTCCAGGGCAGCCATGTCCTCACGGGCCTCAGAGAACTCTCCCTCCTCCATGCCCTCACCCACATACCAGTGCACAAAGGCACGCTTGGCATACATCAGATCAAACTTGTGATCTAGGCGGGCCCAGGCCTCAGCAATGGCTGTGGTGTTGCTCAGCATGCACACAGCTCTCTGGACCTTGGCCAGGTCACCACCAGGTACCACAGTGGGAGGCTGGTAATTAATGCCAACCTTGAAGCCAGTGGGACACCAGTCTACAAACTGGATG
>NW_021620574.1:1338160-1346324 GCF_004785775.1 Grammomys surdaster | reverse complement strand
GGGGCATAGGTGGCCAGAGGGAAGTGGATGCGAGGGTAGGGTACCAGATTGGTCTGGAATTCTGTCAGATCAACATTCAGGGCCCCATCAAATCTGAGGGAAGCAGTGATAGAAGACACAATCTGACCTATCAGCCTGTTTAGGTTAGTGTAGGTTGGGCGCTCAATGTCGAGGTTTCTACGACAGATGTCATAGATGGCCTCATTGTCTACCATGAAGGCACAATCAGAGTGCTCCAGGGTGGTGTGGGTGGTGAGGATGGAATTGTAGGGCTCAACCACAGCAGTGGAAACCTGGGGGGCTGGGTAGATGGAGAACTCCAGCTTGGACTTCTTTCCGTAATCAACAGAGAGCCGCTCCATCAGCAGGGAGGTGAACCCAGAGCCAGTGCCCCCGCCAAAGCTGTGGAAAACCAAGAAGCCCTGGAGACCCGTGCACTGGTCAGCCTGTGAGAGAAAAGGAAATGTAATGTTTTATCAGGAGGGCATACTCTTAGCACTATTTGCAAGTCCTTTAGGTTGGGAACCCTATCTACCTGATAGAAAAAACTTGACATATTTTGACAGATACCGAGGCACCCTCCCATTCCATTTTAAACCCATCCATATATGGCATTTACCAGCTTGCGAATCCTGTCCAAGACAAGGTCAATGATCTCCTTGCCAATGGTGTAGTGGCCACGGGCATAGTTATTGGCAGCATCCTCCTTGCCTGTGATGAGCTGCTCAGGGTGGAAGAGCTGGCGGTAGGTGCCAGTGCGAACTTCATCTGGAAAAGGGGAAGACATCAGCCACCCACCAACCAAGGACCCTCACAGGCTCACTCACCCTTCTGGATCTACAGAGAGATTCTGAGTATGTGACCAAGAAGGAATGCCTCAGGGAAGGGAGCCCCCAGCCAGCTTACCGATAACTGTGGGTTCCAGGTCTACAAACACTGCCCGGGGCACGTGCTTGCCAGCCCCTGTCTCACTGAAGAAGGTGTTGAAGGAGTCATCTCCTCCCCCAATGGTCTTGTCACTTGGCATCTGGCCATCGGGCTGGATGCCATGTTCCAGGCAGTAGAGCTCCCAGCAGGCATTGCCGATCTGGACACCAGCCTGGCCAACGTGGATGGAGATGCACTCACGCTGTGGAAAGGAAGAAAAATTATAAAAAAATTAAGCTGTTATAATACTAAGCTGTATTTCTATTTTAGATTTTAATAGATTTCTAAATTGGCTCTAAAAAAACAAATATTGTGGAAATTTATTTGGAGTCATATCCTTAATATAACAGGAGCAATGAGCAGTACCCTCTGCAAATACAGAAAGTGGGTGTGGTCTAAATGTCACCTTAATACTACTTAAGACATGATGCAAACCCATTGTTCCCACAGACATGCTTGAATAGAACAATTTTCCTATTTGAAAAATATTCAAAGCATAGATTCTGTAAAATGAAATAATAATTATCCGTAATTACATTAATTGTTCCTTTTCCTGATAAGTAAGGATGAAGGTTTCATCTTATAGGACCTGATATTTCAACGTAGACATCTGCAGTGCGGCTGAGGCCAGGAGCCACACCCTTCTGCGGACCCCATCAATATCCTGGCGAGGCTACAAGCTAGTCAGAGTCTGACTTCTGCATTGCCGCGTTCTCTGGGCCTGGTGCTAGTCTGTGCTCTGTTACATTATTTAACAGAGAAAGCTCTACTTCCAGCAGCCGTCTATGTGATCTCTTTGTGCCTCTTTCAGGCTCCCTCCTAACCCTGTCTGGGGCTGTTTGCCTGAATTAATGAATTAGTGCACATATTAGAACAAAAGACGGCTGGGTGCAGATTATAATTTTTTCTTTGCAGCAGCAGATCCATTGTTTTAGAAGGTTTTCCACTGTATGGAACAGAAACATTCTTAAAGCAGGCTAAGCTAGAAACAAAGAGCACGTAAGAAGCGCCAACAGTTTTTTAAAAAACAAGTGAAAAGATAACATTTAAAAGTAGTAAATTTGTATCCGATGAATCTCTACATACCACGTAATATACCACTATTATTTCATTCTGTAGAGATACACTTCTGTATTGGAGGGACAACTTTCATTGTCTGGGGGGGGGGGGGGCGGGGAAGGGCGTTTCCCTGGGTTCTGACCATCAGGGTGCTCAGGGCTTCACAAAGTGGGCTTTGTCATTCCCCAACCATCCAGCTCCCCTCCCCCCCTCAGCGAGATGTCCCCGTAAAAGTAAATCGTATTTTTGACAGTCCTGCAAAGGAAGCATCTTCGTAAGACTACAGTTCCGCAATGGTTTTTTTATTTTGTTTTTTTTTTTTTTAATAAAAAATTTTAAAAACGCTCGGGAGAGAGGCTTAGTGAGAGCGAACCCCTCCCAAAACGCCACGGAAGCAAGAGACAAACAACCCCGCCCCTGCGCCTCCCTGACAGCGGCTGCCATGGATCCGACGCAAACTGACCATTTTCCCAGTGGGGCGGTGTTTCTGGAGTGCGGGCTCGGCCACCGCCCTGCCCTCCTACTGCAGCAGACCCTCGACACCACCCCCCCTTCCCCGGTTGTCCCCCGCGGTCCCCGGCTCTGCCAGCGATCGCTCGCCGGCGCCTCCTTTGTTCTTCCCGGTCTGGGCGTTTCCGTGTCCCGCACTGCGGCGCCGGGACTGAGGGACTAAGCTAAACTTGGAGACCACCCTTCCCGCGGAGATGACAAAAGCCTTAGGCGTTTCCTTGCAGATCTGGGGTGACTGACACCCACCCTCCACCGAGAGTCAGGGAAAGCTTGCTCACCATGGTTGCTGCTTCGCGGCTGCTGGGCGGATGGCGGAGGCGAGGAGGAGGTGTTGCTTCTTACAGCGCGACTCTTAGGCGGTCGATGTAAGAGAACCTGCGGCACTTGGGCGGATGCGGCTCCTTATATAGAGCTCGGTCACCATGGGGATGGGCCAGGGCCTTTTCCTGTTGGTCCAGACCCCTCTGTCTGCCCAGAGAAGCCGTGACAGGAGAGTGGTGATTGGTGCAAGCGACATGGTATGAGGTAATCTCTCCCCCACCCCTTCCCCCTAGCATCCGTAGACTTTGCATCCTCAGACAAAGGCCTTGCAAAGGCAACTAGCCCAGCATCCATTATGGGGTGGAGTTGCGGAGGGGTGGAAAGGGAAGAAAGAAAGCTGGTGTTGGAAGATTATACGTAGCTTAAACCTTAAACTGCAGTTAAACTTACCTGATGTTTTCCCCAACACTTAATCACAGAATTTATGTTGAGATTTCTTTATGGAAAATTCCAACTTTTCATGTATAGTACACTAAATTTAACTACGTTCCGTCAGGATTCGACATCTTTATTTGCTTTAAAAAGTAGCAGAAGATATGGGAATGATTGTCAAAAGGGCGTGGCTAAATGTTTAGTTTTACAATTATTGTATTATTATTATTAATTATTATTATTATTTGAGCAAAACTCAGAAGCTCAGTACGAATAGACCACACCTATGACCTTAACAGCACCTGGGAATCGGAGGCAGGAAGGCTCGCAGCTCAAGGTCATCATAACTGGCCTTAGTGGTTTATGCCTGTAAATCCCAGCATTGGGAAGCTGAGGATTGCAGCTAATTTGTGCCCAGCCTGGATATATAGTGTGATATCCTGTCTCAAAAACCAAAAAAAAAAGAAAGAAAGAAAGAAAAAAGAAAAAGAGAAAAGAAATAATATACAAAGCAGTACTTAATAGTTTACTAGCGAGCTTTCTTTCTTTAGCGGTAGTTTTCTCCCATCGCCCCTCCGCACCCGCCTCCCCCCCACCTAACCCCAGAGCCTGTGTTATTTTGTCCCTAGAAATGAGCCATCCTTTCTAATACGGAATTCAGAAACTGTAAGGAGTTTAAAAATTAGCTCTTTGTGTGGGCTTGTAGTTCTTCAGCGCTCTTTTTTTTTTTTGAGGGGGAGGGGTGACATCAAGAAAAAATAACCGAGATGCCAAATTAAAAAGAGGAGAGTTGTATAATATAAAAGGAAACCATTTTGTGATGTTGTTTTCATCCCCAGACAACTGTGCAATGCCAGCCCTGCTGCAGTTTTATGTAGTTCCCTGAATTCCGTAAATAGCCCCTTCCGCAGCTGGGCTTCTGACTGTGGGAACTGCTGCTCGCCCTACCGCTCTCAGCCAGAGACTGTGGTTGTTGCTCAATTGCCCCGTGGGACAAAAAATGCCTGCTTTCACCCCTAGGAAATAGATTACAGTGGCAGTCTTTTGCTATGTAGAAAGACTCCGTTGTCAGCAAGGAAGATCTATACAATGAGTCACCGAGCTACAGAGCACCAGTAATTTGCAGAATGAAATTTTAGAGGAAAAGAGATATTTGTTTGGGTACCAAGCTGAAAGTGTGGATTTTGACAGATGGCCTCCCTTTCAGTATCAGAGTCTTGGTTGTCTGCAGCACTGTATCCGAGCTCTGTGGAGCCCATTCATTCCGTCTGGGCTGGCGAGGCGCTGGTGTGGGAGGGACGGCCTTGGGAACATAGCAGCTGCAGGTTGTGCGCTAACAATGGTGGCCGTGAGTCCTTCTAGCCTGCCGTCCACAGCTCTCTGCCTTTCTTGTTTAAATTTATCGTAAAAGTCTTTTCTCTAAGGAAAAAAACAAATCAATATAACCCACACTCAAACAAATAATTTGTTCGCCTCTTGCATATTTCATAGGAAATGCAACCCCCATCATCTTCGTTATTTTCTATCAGAGGGACTAGAGATGACTGCTTCCAACATGTAAGTACGTCAGCGAGAGCAAGAACTGAATGATGTCAGCGCTCTCTCAGAGAAGCCCGCACCCGTGCGCTCGGATAGCGTTCTGAGCACTTCTCTCTTAACTCTTGTGTTTAAAATTGATAGTGATGAACAAACACCAACTCTGCTTCATTAAAAAAAAAAAAAATTAAATGGCACAGAGAACATGAGATCGATAAATAGCTTGTTGAAAATGTCACAATTGAAAACGATTTCATTTGTGTATGTATGTGTGCAGGTGTGTGTTTGAGGGTGTGTGCACGTGTGTGTGTGTGTGTGTGTGTGTGATGTATGTAGGTATGTGTTGTGTGTGTGTGTGTGTAGGCCAGAGGATGACTACAGGTAGATTCTCTCTTTCATCGTGGGAATCCCAGGGACAAAACTCACCTCCTCAGCCCTGGTGGCAAGTGCCTTTATCAGCTAAGCCTCCTCTCCTTCTCTCGATTACTAATAATGATAATGATAATTGAAAAGGCATATACTATAGAGTCATGATGAAGTATAATATGATTTTTTTGATTCATTTCTATTTCTTGACAATACAAAAAAAGAAGACCTGTCTTCTGTTCTTTGTGTTTTACAGGAGAATTAAAAAGATTCTTTGTCACACCCCCTCAGAGACATTCTGTCCCTTATGCAAATGAGAGGCTTTTTTTTCTCATCTCTTGAGCATAAATAACTTAAGATCTAGGTCAGAAACAAACTATTCACTTCAACACTGAAATCTTAAATCTATGAATGGAGACGAGTGTGGGGAAGTTAGTCTGTTCTTTTTGTTTCTTACCCGATTTAATAGAATACAAACCATGGGAAAATATATATTTTTGTTTACATGTTGCTAGTTCTTAATTTTACTGTTAACCCCTTTACTTACATCAGCAAGCAGGTATATATTAGTGCATGCTGCTAACAGGTCCTTTCTGTACACATAGATATTAGTAGAAAATCTTAATTATGCTTGTGTCGCCTAATTATCTATGTGCAGGTTCAGGCCGTGCCCTATACTTTATTGTCTTATTTCTTGTCTTTCAAGCCTCATGCATGCCAGGCAAGTGCTTTACCCCTGAGCCACCTCCCAGCCCTGCCTGACGGCTCTTCTCAGCTCCAGATCATCTTCGCTGTCCCAGACACGCAGCTGTGAAAGGTTCTATGGCTCTGTAGATCTGGCTTCTCAAGTAAGAAACAACCACTGTAGACTTCTCTCTCACCTGTTTCGGGCCCCATGGAATCATGTCAAGTCGACCTCTTAAATCTTTTTCGTTTGTCATGTTGAAAAGTGGCTCATGCAGCTTGGGCTAGCTTCAAATTTAATTCAGTATGTAGCCGAGGCTGGCCTTGAACTTCCGATCTTCTGGCTTCCATGTCCCAAGTGCTGAGATTATAGGCATATGGTATCACAAGTAGCACTCGAATCTCTTTTTAAAAAAAATTGGTTGTTGTTGTTGTTTTGAGACAGGGTTTCTCTGTGTAGCCCTGGCTGTCCTGGAACTCGCTCTGTAGACCAGGCTGGCCTCGAACTCAGAAATCTGCCTCCCTCTGCCTTCCAAGTGCTGGGATTAAAGATGTGAATCACCATCACCCAGCCTCAAATCTCATTTTGTTAATTAAAAAATATTTAAATGTATTTATGAGTTGGTTGTATGTGTGTGTTGACACGTTCCTTTGTGAAGGCGTAGACACCGTGGAGTTCAGTTAGAAGACAAGCTGAGTCTGGCTTTTCCACAGATTCCATGGGTCTGAATTCAGATTGTCAGAGTACAAGTGCTTTTACGAGCTGAGTGGTCTTTCAGCCCACTATTTTTGTTTTTGGAATGTGTCTTAGTGACTTTTCTATTGCTGTGATAAAACACCATGATCAAGGCAACTTACACCAAGATTTCAATTGGGGAGAGTAAAATGGCAGCATTTTACTCCTCCTCCTGTCCCTCCTCCTCCTCCTTCCCCTCCTCCTCCTCCTCTCCCTCCTCCTCCTCTCCCTCCTCCTCTCCCTCCTCCTCCTCTTCCTCTCCTTCCTCCTCTTCCTCCTTCTTCTCAGGGTTTCTCTGTGTAGTCCTGACTGTCCTGGAACTCACTCTGTAGTCCAGGCTGGCCTCAAACTCACAGAGTTCCACCTGCCTCTGTCTTCTGAGTGCTAGGATTAAAGTCATGTGCCACAAGCAAAGCCACCACCACAGGGCTTCACTAGTCTTTTGAAACCTCAAATCCCATCCCCAGTGACACACCTCTTCCAATTAGGACACACCTCCTAATCCTTGCAGAACCAAATGTTCAAACATGAGCTTTATGAGGGCCGTTCTTATTCCAACCACCTGTGTGTGTGTGTGTGTGTTAGTGTGTGTGTGTAAGTGTGTGTGTGAATGTGTGTGTGCATGTTCATGTTTGGTAATTTCATACATGAAGACCCTCCACCTTCCACTTCCTCCCAGACTACCTCTTCCTTCTTACAAGTTCATACTTTCTCTTCTTCCTTTTCCCTTCCTAACGCCATCCAACTGAATCTCTACAGGACAGCCACACAGCTGTTAGAATAATAGCACATGTACATTACAGATCATGCCATTCTACTGTTTAATGTAGATCAGTGGCTGTATAAGGTGACAATCCCAAATCTTTACCCACCTGTTTGAATCTCATACCAGAAGAAGCACATGTTATACTTAAAAATATCTGACAGTTCTGGGCTGGGGAGATTGCTCGGTGGGTAAGAAGAGCACCAGCTGCAATTCCAAAAGGTTTGCTTTCAATTCCCAGCACCCACATGGTGGCTCAAACCATCTGCAACACCAGTTACAGGGGATTTGATTGCCTCTTCTGGTCCCCTTGGGCACCAGGCACATAGGCGGTACCTAAACATACATGCAGGCAAAACATAGATACACGATTTTTTTTTTTTAACCTGGGAGTTGGGTTGAGAATGTGGCTCAGTTGGTAGAGTGCTTGCCTAGAATGTACGAAGCCCCAGAACTTCATAAAACTGTGAAGGCACACACACACACACACACAGTGGCTCACGCCTGTAACATTTGGTAGATGGAAGCTAATGTGGGCTGCAAGAGAATCTGTCTCAACAATAACAACAAAAACTGAGAGGCCACAATTATTTTTATTTTAATTAGCTTTTTTTGGGGGGGGACAAGGTCTCAATATGTTAACCAGGCTGGCCTTGAACTCATGCGATCTATCTACCTCTGCCTCCTGAGTGTTAGGTTAAAGGTATGTATATAGACCACCATGTTTGATTGTTTTTCATTTTTAAAATGCTGTTTGTGTGTATATGTGTATACATGCCCATGCATGTGCATGTGTGCTTGTGTGCACATGTGTTTGTGTGCACATGTGTGCACGTGTGTGCATGTGTGCTTGTGTGTGCATGTGTGCTTGTGTGTGCATGTGTGCCTGG